>NW_019957617.1:0-23689 GCF_002910315.2 Salvelinus sp. IW2-2015 | reverse complement strand
CGATCATGTCTCGCTCTGCTGCAGACACACAGTACTTCTCTGCTTGCAGTCCTCACAACATCTTCTCTGCTGCAGTCACATCCGTACTAGCTCTGCTGCAGTCACAACATTACTCTCTCTGCTGCAGTCACATCAGTACTCTRTCTGCTGTAGTTACAACATTACTCTCTCTGCTGCACTCACATCAGTACTCTCTCCGGCTGCAGTCACATTATTGTTATCTCTGCTGCAGACATTTCAGTACTATCTCTTCTAGTCCCCTAATCCCACTGTGATCCCCATCACAACACTGCATTACACAGGTAGAAGATATGACCCCCATGTCATTAAAAGACTTGGTTCACAGAACAACACAATCATATCTTCTGCAGACTCTATCAGACTCCCCAAGGGCATGAGATCAGAGGGATATACAGTACCCACAGGGTCAGGCAGGGAGGCAGACACTCTAACCTAGACCCCAGGCCCCAGGCCCCAAAGCCCTCGCCTACAAAGCCTGCCTGTCTGCCTGTCTGTCTGTCTGTCTGTCTGTCTGTCTGTCTGTCTGTCTGTCTGTCTGTCTGTCTGTCTGTCTCCTTTATTTTCATATTTTTTTCCTACTTCTCTCTCTCTCTCTCTCTCTCTCTCTCTCATACCTGGGCCAGTAGTCAGACAGAGAGCTCGGGGAAGATGAGAGAGGGAGATATAAAGCAGAGTTCATTAGTACATATACTAGTGAGCAGTTTGAAGTTAGACCCTGGCCTGCAGCCTGAAGTGACTGGCACTCAGCAGTGGCTGCTAGCTGTCTGTGAAGAGGGTGAGTGTTTTTCTAGAGGGCCACTTCACTCCTCACAGATACAGTTGGGAGAAGGAAGGGAGGGGAGTCCACTGTGCACTGCGAGATTGCTTATCAGGGCCTCATAACGGGCAGTAAGATCTTCAAGATACAATAAGCCACATTTTTCAACTGAACTCAAAAAGCAAAGTCTACATTTATAAAAACGGGTGATTTCGTCAGAGGACATCTTTTTCAGATGTTGCAGAATGATTTGAGCAAGATGGACATTTCCCTCAAATGCTTTCACTGCATGGAAAGAGCTCCAGTTTCAGAATGGGGACATTAGTTCTGTCTTCCCAAAACCAAAACCAAGTTTCAACTGCTTTCTTCACTTTTCTCATCTGCAGTTTTAGTGCAGCGATTTGGGATGAGAAAAGGCTAGTGATAAACTGTTCTGCTGATGGACCCCCGAGTCACTGTGTGTGTGTGTGTGTGTGTGTGTGTGTGTGTGTGTGTGCTGTGTAGTGGTGTGTGTTGTGTGATGTGTGTGTGTGTGTGTGTGATAAGAGTGGGGTGTCTGTTAACTGTTAAGTCTGCCTCAGCTACTCTCTTTCTGGCTGATTGTGAATAGGCCTACATCACAGGAGGCTGGTGGCACCATAATTGGGGAGGACAGGCTCATGGTAATGGCTGGGGTGGAATGAGTGGAATGGTATCAAATACTGATGTTTGATGCAATTCCATTTACTCCGTTCCAGCCACTGTTATGAGCCGTCCTCCCCTCAGCAGCCTCCTCTGACCTACATGTACTGTATACATGTTATTACAGTTATAAGGAATATGCTTAGTAACAGAGTTGCTCATTAGCTGTTGCCATGGTTTAAAGTCAGCTTTTATGTTGCCTTCAATTTAATATGTGACGGATCGGCTCAATTCATAACTGGTGTATTTTAACACCAATAAACTCACAACAAGATCATTGTTTGTCATACACCAAGACGGCGCCGACAGAGATGGTCGCCTTTTTTTAATGTATCATTTCTTACATTGTTTGCCCAGAAAATCTCAAGTGTTGTTACATACAGCCGGAAAAACTACTGGATATAAAAGTGACGTCAACTCACCAACATTACGACCAGGAATACGACTTTCCCGAAGCGGATCCTTTGTTCGGACCTCCACCCAGGACATTGGATCTAATCCCAGAGGCCGACCCAAAACAACGTGGTCGCAGCAGGAGAGGCAGACGGAGCGGCCTCCTGGTCAGACTTATAAGGCGAGCATACCATCCACCGCTTCCGAGCATATTACTTGCCAATGTCCAGTCTCTAGACAACAAGGTGGACGCAATTAGGGCACAAGTTGCCTTCCAGAGAGACATCAGAGATTGTAACATTCTCCGTTTCACGGAAACATGGCTCACTCAGGATATGTTGTCAGAGTCGGTACTGCCACCCGGTTTCTTCACGCATCGTGCCGACAGAAACAAACATCTCTCTGGTAAGAAGAAGGACGGGGGTGTATGCCTTATGATTATGCCTTATGATTGCTCCCAGCCTATCGACAGAAACAAACAGGAAACACCCGTGCTCAGGTCTATTCAACGCTGGTCTGACCAATCAGATTCCACGCTTCAAGATTGCTTCGATGACGTGGACTGGGATATGTTCCGGGTAGCCTCAGACAACAACATTGATGTATATGCTGACTCGGTGAGCGACTTTATTATCAAGTGCATCGGTGATGTTGTACCCACGGTGACTATTAAAACCTTCCCTAACCATGGATTGAAGGCAGCATTCGTGCAAAACTGAAAGCGCGAACCACCACTTTTAATCATGGCAAGGCGACTGGAAACATGACCAAATACAAACAGTGTAGCTATTCCCTCCGCAAGGCAATCAAACAAGCTAAGCATCAGAGACAAAGTATAGTCGCAATTCAATGGCTCAAACACGAGACGTATGTGGCAGGTCCTACAGTCAACCACGGCTTACAAAAAGAAAACCAGCCCCGTCGTGGACATCGACATCTTGCTCCTAGACAAATTAAACAACTTCTTTGCTCGCTTTGAGGACAATACAGTGCCACTGACACTGCCCGCTACCAAAGCCTGTGGGCTCTCCTTCACCATGGCCAACGTGAGTAAAACATTTAAATGTGTTAACCCTCGCAAGGCTGCCGGCCCAGACGGCATCCCTAACCGCCTCCTCAGAGCATGCACAGACCAGCTGGCTGGTTTGTTTACGGACATATTCAATCAATCCCTATTCCAGTCTGCTATGCCCACATGCTTCAAGATTGCCACCATTGTTCATGTTCCCAAGAAAGCTAAGGTAACGAAAATAAATGACTATCGCCCCGTAGCACTCACTTCTGTCATCATGAAGTGCTTTGAGAGACTAGTCAAGGATCATATCACCTCCACCCTACCTGATACCCTAGACCCACTCCAATTTGCTTACCGCCCCAATAGGTCCACAGACGACGCAATTGCCATCACACTGCACACTGTCCTATCCCATCTGGACAAGAGGAATACCTATGTAAGATTGCTGTTCATTGACTACAGCTCAGCATTTAACACCATAGTTCCCTCCAAACTCGTCATTAAGCTTGAGACCCTGGGTCTCGACCCCGCCATGTGCAACTGGGTCCTGGACTTTCTGACGGTCTACCCCCAGGTGGTGAGGGTAGGAAACAACATCTCTACCCCGCTGATTCTCAAAATTGGGCCCCACAAGGGTGCGTTCTCAGCCCTCTCCTGTCTTCTCTGTTCACCCATGGCTGCGTAGACATGCACGCCTCCAACTCAATCATCAAGTTTGCAGAGGGTAGTGCGGAGGGTAGTGCGGTCTGCACATTGCATCACCGGGGGCAAACTACCTGCCCTCCAGGACACCTAGAGCACCCAATGTCACAGGAAGACCAAAAAGATCATCAAGGACAACAACCACCCGAGCCACTGCCTGTTCACCCCGCTATCATCCAGAAGGCGAGGTCAGTACAGGTGCATCAAAGCTGGGACCGAGAGCCTGAAAAACAGCATCTATCTCAAGGCCATTAGACTGTTTAACAGTCATCACTAACATAGAGTGGCTGCTGCCAACATACAGACTCAAATTTCTGGCCGATTTAATAAATGGATTTAATAAAGGTATCACTAGTCACTTTAAATAACGCCACTTTAATAATGTCTACATATTCTACATTACTCATCTCATATGTATATACTGTTTTCTATACCATCTACTGTATCTTGCCTATGCTGCTCATCCATATATTTATATGTACATATTCTTATTCGTCCCTTTACATTTGTGTGTATAAGGTAGTTGTTGTGAATTTGTTAGATTACTTGTTAGATATTACTGCACTGTCGGAACTAGAAGCACAAGCATTTCGCTACTCTTGCATTAACATCTATTAACCATGTGAAAGTGACCAATAAAATTTGATTTGATTTATTTCCAAGTTAATGGTGAGCTAATTACAGAAAATAGGTTATGGTTTTGAGTGTGACTAAATAAAAGCAGGTTATTCTACCAGATCATTTTTGAATTTGGACACTGTCTCTTTGGCCTAACTTTATATCCTAATTTGACTTTGGTGCAGGTCATGTTGTTCTTCACATTAGTGTCTCTGGTAAACACACACTATATCAAATAAAATAAAAGTTTATTTGTCACATGCACAGGATACATACGGTGTAAACGGTACAGTGAAATGGTTACTTGCATAGTGGAGGTCTTTTGTTTAGACATGTAGCTAGCTTGCTAAACAATTAACCATAATCCAAACTCATAACGTTACTACCCTGCATGAATCTACAGGTAGCTCAAGCTAAACAACTTGCAATGCAACTGGCTCTGAAATACAAATAATATTATACACAGATCATACACATAACGTTAGCTAGCGAGCCAGCCAGCTAACGTTAGCTAGCTAGCTAACAGTATGCTTTAACTTGCAATGAAAAGGACTTTCTGACTAAATTAAAAACATCTAATATCTGAAAATGCAGCTAGCTAGAATCTCTTACCCATATACATGGATGAACGCTTCTCACTCTCTTTCATGGATCCATGGTTGCCCTTAGTTTGAAGATGTAATCCGGAGACAGGTGTTTTATACAACAGCCTTCTGTGTTCTCTTTTCGACTCCCTCTGCATTTGCAAACAAACTTCTGAATTTTCTACATCTCCTTAGCTATCAAACTCTGCTTCCACCACTGATTTCAAAACTCGGTTCTCCAGAAAGTGTTCTTTGTGACATATATTTTTTTATTATTTAGATAGGGTTACCTACATATACTAAGAAGCTCATGTTATAGACATAAATGTGCTACATGGCAGACCAATCCGAACTCATCTCTCAGAATGTCCAGCCCATCCATTATCTCAGCCAACCGAGGCGAGCGGGAAGGTTCCTATCTTTTTTCGTGGCTAAACTTACTAGGCTCGTAATTTAACAATTTTATTCGTATTTACAGATGGCTTATAAGTTTGTTATTAATTAAGGCACATGAAAGTTCACGTTCCATAAGGCATTTCTGCCCAAAAATGCATTTTGATAAAATGTGTGTGTTTATGTTTGTACCCTTTTTCAGAGTCAAGGTAAACACTGAAGTATTTAAAATATAATGTATGCACAGAGATTGTAAATCGCTTTGGATAAATGTAATTATTGCTAACCTTTGAATTGTACTTGTGACCCTGTCACTATTTTTGTATGGGGTGGCAGGTAGCCTAGTGATGAAGAGTTTGGGGCCAGTAACCGAGAGGTCGCTGGTTACAATCCCAGACCCGTCAAGGTAGAAAAAAAATCTGACAACAGATTTAATCCCTGACAACAATTGCTCACCGGGCATGGATGTTGATTAAGGCAGCCCCCCGCACCTCTCTGGTTCAGAAGACGGTTGTATGCATTCAGTTTTGCAACTGACTAGGTATCCTCTTACAGTACCTCCTGATTTATTCTCTCTGTTATTTTAAAAGGATACAAAAGTCTATCTGCCTCCCTATTCCTCACTGAAATTAATTGGGCACAAAGACATGTGCCTATTCATGCCTTTGTGGTGTGTGTGCGTGTGTGTTTGTGCGTGCGTGCTTGCTTGCTTGCGTGTGCCTATATGTGTACCTCGTGCGGTATATTGTTGTTACGCACACGTGTGTACATGCCTGTGTGTGTGCGTGCCTGTATGTGTGTGTGTGTGTTCCGGGAGTGTGTGCACCTATAGTGTGTGCGTGTGAGTCAGCGTTCATGCGTCTCGAGCCCCACGAAGGGTCAACTGGTGGGAGGGAGCGAGTGTTCTCATTGACAACAGAACAAGGAGCACGTTGACAGCTCTATATATATACTCCGTTCATGTTTTACTTTGAATAACTAAGCAGAGAGAGGATGAGACTTCATCACTGAGCCAGTACACCACTGAGTACTTCTGGATGTCAGCCGAAATCCTACCACAGAATGAAACTAGATAGTAATGACGTAGCCCAGACTTCATTTAGACTCAGTTATTCTGTCTTGTGAGGCTGTCTGTGTAGAGCACGTGGATCAGCAGACCCCTCCTGTCCGTATGTGGATATACATTCAGTTAACAGATGGATGGAGGATGGTTAATAATGCATTCATGTGGAGGAGAAGAGAGATGTGATGTAGTCGTTTCGAGGTCACTTACAATGTGTCTGACCCTTTAGACTGGTTCCCGTGAACATTAGACAGGCCTAGAGCAGTACGCTGGACCAAATAATGCAGCCGATGCTATCATTTCTTCATAGAAATCATAATATCCACTGTAATAGTATCCACAATCTCATCTCTGCATGTGTCGTGTCATTCCATGAAAACATTCCCGACCACCACGCTCTGGTTGGCTGGTCTGGGATCAGCGCATGCTTTTGCATTTGCATGCCTTCCCTTAAAAAGGGTACTGTCTGGTTGGGGTTAGTAGCACCCCGATCTGACCTTAGATCTGCTGGTATTGACCTTGCAAGGTTCTTGCCTTGCTGTACTTTCACACCTCTATGCGATCCTTAGAATGATCTTAGAATGACCTTGGGACCCACAGTACTACATGATAACGATTAGGTCCGATTTGTCTCTGTATCAGTTTGCCGCGTACTCCTCCTCCCTCTCTTGATGTTACTTTAGTTGTATTTATTTAAGTTGTTAATGCTCTCTCTCTCTCTCTCTGCACTCCTCTTGCTCCCCCTTCCTTCTAACGCTCTCTTCCTCTGTTGTAGTAGGCTGTGTTGAGTTACAATAATGCTTTAGTGGTTGCTGATGTGATGTCTGTATTTTATTTAGCCTTTGTTTCGTCTCTGCGTTGTTCTTCTGTCTGTGTTGTGGTGAGCGCTCCCCTAACCTCAGTTCATTGTGTTGTGGCACCACGGCAGTCCAGGATGACGCTGCTCCAGGTACCCAGGAGTACATTATGTTGCGGCAGGATTCCATCCACTCATCGGCGGATTTAAGGAGTAAAGGGTCCCCGTTTCGTGCTAAGTGTCACGAAATCTTCTGCTGCCCGCTGAAGCAAGTCATCAACAAAGAGAACTCAGAGCCCGAAGGTTTGTCCGCACCCCCTCCTTGTTTTTTAAGTGATGCTTATTTTTTGGCCTTTCCCCCTTTCTTTCTCTCTCTCATATTCTGTCTGAGTTCTCCTCCCCTCCTTAAAGTTTCTGTTCATTTACATCCCATTTTTGGAAAGCATCTGGCCTGTGCCGCCTCTCTCTCATAGTGTGTGTGTATGATTGTGAGTATCTTATGCTTGCCTGTGGAGCACAGCCCACCAAACCCCTCCAACCACCCATAGGCCCATGCTACAGCCAACATAAAGGAATATTAAAACCACTGGTTGGGGTCATGGAATGATGCAGCTGCTGTTCACCATACTGTAGTGTTTCTACTTCAGCCTCTTGGCTTCATAGAATAAGAAGCTTGCAGCTCGTCATGCTACAACCTCATGACTCTGCACCTCTACTGTATAGCACATCCATATTAGGTTGATATTAAGATGATGCCAGTATATTATTGGCATGCTGCCCACCCATTAAGCAACTGTCCGTCTCCCCCCATGCTCCCCTGGCTTTACCCTTCCCTCTCTTTCACCTAGTCCCCCTCTCTATCTCCTTCTCCCCCATCGCTCCTCCCCTCTGCCCCTCCTCCTTTCTCTACCTGCCTTTCTCCTCTTCCGTCCTCCCCCTCTCTCTCTCTCTCTACCGTTCCTCCCTCCTCCTCCCCTCTCTCCTCCCCCTTCCTCTCTCTACTGTTCTCTCCCCTCCCACTCTCCCTCTCTCTCTACGTTCTCTCCCTCCCCACTCTCCTCTCTTCTCTCTACCGTCTCTCCTTCCCCCCCCTCCCCCTCTCCCCTACCCCACTCTCCTCTCTCTCTCCTCTCCTCTCCCTCGCCCTCCTCCCTCTCCTCCCCAATCTCCTCCTTGCCCAAGTTCCCCCACCTCTCTTTCGCCTTCTCCCCCATCTCTCCTCCCGCTCGCTGCCCCTCCCCCTTTCTCTACCTGTCTTTCTCTTCCCCCTTCTCTCCTCTCCGTCCTCCCCCTCTCCCCCACTCTCCTCTCTCTCTCTCTACCCCTTTCCCTGGCGCTTGCAGACGCATGATGGTTTGGTTAGTCTGTGTATGGTCATGCTCATTGGGGAGAGGGGAAGACACCGCACAGTAACGTTAGGTGTAAGCACCTGCATGCTGATACATTGTACATGTATGTTAGGCACCAGGGGTTGATTGTTCCATCTATTGCCTGAGGCTTGTGCATTTTCATCAGTAGAGTACTAAGATTGCAAAGATGAAGGTACCTTCCTTTTCAGACTTCCAGGCAACTCGGTAAGACATGTGATTCGCTACGGGTTATAGTACATTTGCAGTGTAAGCTGGTTTGTCGTGTGGTCTCAGCTACATGATATTATCAGGTAACAATCACCTGTTGAATTAGATGTGTGGGCTGCTCTTGAACATAGCGTACATGTAGAAGTGTGGCTTTATCCAATGCATTGCATCCGAATGATGGTGCATTATAATGTCTGTTATTCTGATTGAGTAAATTAGAGCGCGAGGGACACAGAGAGTGAGAGAAAGGGATGGAGAGATAGAAAGATGGCGAGACAGAGAGAGCAACAGATTGAGCTACAGTAGAGGGATGGGGATCTACAGATCTATTATACAGATCTATTATTCCAACTCCACCGTGACGTGATGGAATTTACAAAGGAAGGAGGGGAGAGAGAATGCCGTCTTATGTAACCTGTTAGCTGGGGTGTCGTTAACTTTAAGGGACTGATGTGATGTGGTTCTGTAGCCCGTGGCAGTGCCGTGGCCCTCTATGTTCATTACAGAGAACCCTCCCAGGCATCACCTAATAGCACCTTATCTCAGAACTTCCGTTGTGGCGTTCTTGCCGTTTTGGGAACGTTAGCGAGCTAGCTCAAAATGCTGTGGGATCATATCAAGAAAAACCTTTCAAAGTTGAAATGGCAAGTCTGTGCCACATCCGCAGATTATTCAAGAGTGGGAGGACGATATGAAAAAATGGCCACAGATCACCTACGAAGACATCTTCAATTATTTCTGTCTCGTCTCCCGGTGTGGATGTGTCAGAGATGAAGAGCTGCAAAAGCACAGAGGCATATCAATACCTCCACAGCGGGAAAGTTGGGCGGGTGCTTATTCACTGTCTTGAGGATGACAACCTGGTGTTCCTCAAAGCAGATGTCCAGTCCAGTCAGAGAAAAACACACCATCATTCTGCCTGGGTTCTGTGTCATCTGTCGCCACGGTGGAGACTGCAGGGTGCTCTTGTGTTACAGTCATGCAGCTGCAGTACTARGGAAGGTAACTATCATAACCCTTCCTATTACTGATATGTTTGACGTTAGCTAGTTACTTAGCAAGCTAGCTAATTGTGATGATACCATATCACGGACCAGAACTGATAATGTTAACTATTACAACATGCACACACGGTCTAATCTCAAATGGCAATGAGGTAGGTACAAAATCAGAGTGAGTTTTACATTCAAATAGGAAATGACCAAAATAACCTAAACCTACTAGTTAAAAGGGAACTGTGTAAACTAGTCAGCTGTGAACACCATGTAAACTAGTGTTCTGTACTGTCATTGACTATTCTATCAGTAGTGTTTGGTTGAAGGTGCAGAATGCTGTGTATGGAAGATTGACAGGGCTGTACAGATGAGCAATGCCAGTGGAACTCTGAGACGCAGCGGAATTTAGCTCTAAAAAGGTTGAGCGAGATCTGTTTCAAATGTCACATACCAGCCGCTTCTCCATCTCTACCTCCAACTCCTACGTACTCCTCCCACAATGCACTTTAGAAGAGTTTGGAAGGGGCCAATGTTCCAGTGGGGAGCCTTCTGCACAAGTGCATCAAAGCTAAACCAAACAGTCATCAGGTTCCTGCAGCTACACAGCTACAGCAGCCTCATGGTGAACACGGCATCAACAMGCAGTGTCAGAAAGGCTTATGACGTTCATGTTATGCTGGAGGAGTGTAAATGTGCCAGCTTGGAGGAGGTCACTAAAGCATAGAGTGCCGCCCATGCGTGGAATGACGCCCGTAAACTTTGGATCACTGCTAGAGTAAAGAAGGTTCRTGTGCGCACCTCAACAAATCCCGACAACTTTGTGTGGGAGAATCTCTTCCCCAGGTTCCATGGGAACTCAGCAACCACATAGGCAAGGAGAATGAGCAGGTGGCCTACACATGGATGGAGAGTTGGAGAGTGGAGGCACGGTAATGAGTGTCAAGGAGCCATGGCTTTCAACAAGCCCAGACGGAGTGTTAAACTCTCAAGAACTTTAAGACATCAAATGCTGGGAGTCACTGACTGACCTGTTCTCTGGCAAACTCCCCGGGGTGAAGCTGGTGGATGGGCTTCCTCAGCTGCAACCGAATGGAGCCCGTGGCTACTACATGCAGGTGCAAATGGGCATGTTCTGCACAGGACCGGAGAGATGCAAACTGCTTGTCTGGGCTCCATCCGAGCAGGTTGTTATTGATGTGAAGTTCTGTGCTGATCTTGTCCCTAAACTGAAGGCATTCTATTTCACACATATGCTGCCAAGGATAGTAGATGAATTCCAGTCAGGCAGACTAACTCTGTGCTCCAAATATGTTAATCTATGTGGTATCTAGGGGCCTAATACTTCAGTGTTTTTAAATAGTTCCTATATTTTGTGCCTTGTAAAGCTCTCTGTCAGCTCTACCTTATTATCTTAGCATAACTCTTGATTGGTGTTTTGTTGTCTGGCACAGTTCTCTTCATAACACACATTTAGCATAATTCCTGGTGGGTTTGTTTTGTATCTTGCCTTGTACAGCTCTCTTCATACATGTTTATCTAATGCGTACGGATAATAATATTTGTATTGTACCTTGTATAGCTCTTTCTTTTCATATGGCACTTAATCAACTTATCTAAGCATACCGTAACTCATCTTGCACTTGGCAAGTTATGGCGTTAATAAAAACCCTATGAAATTCAACTTTGTTGACATTTTCTTTGATACTTAACATTTTGAAATTAAGGAAGAGGAGGAATGTGTTCTCTATTTGATTCTGGGTTTGGTTTTGAAGAAAACAGTGTGGCACTTCATGAACAGTTGTCTTCCCTCTTGGTCTGTTAGAGACATTTTGGTGTTGAAGAAAATGTATTTTAAATAGATTGAAGAAGGCAAGATAACAGCACCTATTGGATGCCTGTAATTATCAGGAACAGGCAAAATTACAGTACATTTCTAATGTAGGAACAATCAAATAAAATAGGAAGCTACCGTACCAGTCAAAWGTTTCAACACACCTACTCATTCCAGGGTTTTTCTTTATTTGTACTACTTTACATTGCAGAATAATAGTGAAGACATTAAAACTAGGGAATAACACAAATGTAATAATTTAGTAACCAAAAAAGTGTTAAACAAATCAAAATATATTTTATATTTGAGATTCTTCAAAGTAGCCACCGTTTGCCTTCGTGACAAGCTTAGCTGTCACAGACTTCCGCCGAAGTCGCCCTTCTCCTTGTTCGGGTGGTGTTCGGCGGTCGACGTCACCGGCTTTCTAGTCACCATCGATCCATTTTCGGTTTCGTTTTGTTTTGTCTGTATTTTACACACCTGGTTTCAATTCCCCCATCATGTTCCCTATTTAACCCTCTGTCTTTTATTTATGTTTGTCCGTGATTGTTTGTGCGTTAGGTGTTGTATTTGAACGGTCCGTATCTGTTTCTTTTCCATTTGTGGAATTGTGCATATATTTTGAGTAAAAACTCTGTGGTTTCGCTCAGACCTGTGTCTGCGTTTGACTCCATACATTCTCCGCACACAACCCTGACAGGATCACGGACCAGATTCAAATGGATCAGCAGCGCAGCCAGCCCTTCTCTCCCAGTAGAGGAGCAGGTTCAACAGCACGCGACTATGTTGCATAGTTTAGGGACAGCCATGGATCGCGTGCTGCAGACTATGGACAGATGGGAGAGAGGAGGTCTCCCGGTAAATCAGAACCCACACCAACACCCGCACCTCTACCTACACCACCATCCATCCCTCCACCGGTCGGAACCAGTAATTCGGCTCTCGCTCCCGGAGCGTATGACGGAACAGCAGCCGGGTGTCAGGGTTTCCTCCTACAGCTGGGCTATACCTGGCATCTGTTCATCCGTCCCCGTGGGACACGAGAGGGTGGGCGCTCTCATCTCCTGTCTGACTGTAAAGCCCTGGAGTGGGCCAACGCCATCTGGGGAAGAGAGGGATCTACCTGGATGATTATGATGACTTCTCTCGCCGCTTCCGGGCAGTCTTTGACCATCCACCTAAGGGAGAGCGGCGGGAGAGCGATTTTTCCATCTCAGGCAGGGGATGAGGAGCGCTCAAGATTTCGCTTTGGGACTTCCGTACTCTGGCCGCTGGTGCGGGATGGAATGAGCGGGCCCTGATCGACCACTACAGGTGTAGTCTACGGAGAGGACGTTCGTAGGGACTAGCCTGCAGGGACACCACTCTCAACCTGGACCAGCTGGTGGATTTATCTACCGGCTGGATAACCTGTTGGCCTCCGCGGGCGTCTAGATCGGGGTCCGCCCATTCCATTACCCAGCTCTTGGATCAACTCCTATGGAGTTGGGAGGGGCTGCTAGGAGGGAGACCGGAGGGGGAACCACTCCATGTACCAACTGTGGACGCAGAGGGCACACTGCTGTCCGGTGCTGGGTGTTTCTCCTGGAGTCGAGGTAGCAGGCGGAGCACTGGTGGTCGTCTCAGGTGAGTAGGCACATAACTCACCCAGAGCCTTCTGTGTGCACTCATGTGGTTATCTATAGAATTTCCGGGTTTTTCCCCACATTCCCAGCATAAGGCGCTAGTAGATTCAGGGCAGCTGGGAATTTTATGACCGCTCTTTGGCTCATAGCTTAGGGATCCCTATTGTTCCGGTTGATGTTCCCTTCCCTGTACATGCCTTAGATAGTCGTCCTTTGGGGTCGGGGCTGTTGGGGAGGTCACAGTGCCCATCGCTATGAGAACGCGGGAGATCACGAGGAGAGAATTTGTCTCTTCCTGATCGATTCTCCTGCGTTTCCTGTTGTGTTGGGTCTTCCCTGGTTGGCCTCTCATGATCCGATTATTTCGTGGCAACAGAGGGCTCTCAAGGGATGTCCTGTCAGTGTTCAGGAGGTGTGTAGGTGTTTTCCTTAGGTGCCACTACGGTGGAAAGTCCAAACCAAGTTTCCCACCATGCACATTCCTCCCGAATATGCCGATTGGCACTCGCCTTCTGTAAGAAGAAGGCGACTCAATTACCACCCCATCGACCGGGGATTGTGTGATAGATCTCTTGGTAGACGCTAAACTTCCCAGGAGTCACGTGTATCCACTGTCACAGGAGGAGCGGTGGCTATGGAGACATATGTCACCGAATCTCTGGACAGGGATACATTCGCCTTCCTCCTCTCACCTGTCTCCTCGAGTTTCTTTTTTGTGAAGAAGAAGGATGAGGTTTGCGCCGTGTATTGATTATCGCGGATTAAATAAGATCACGGTAAAATACAGTTACCCGCTACCACTTATAGCGAGTATGACCGAGTCATTACACCGGGCGCGCTTCTTCACAAAATTGGACCTCCCAGGAGCGCTTCACAACCCTGGTGCGTATCAAGGGGGGAGATGAGTGGAAGACAGCATTTAGCACCACTTCTGGGCATTACGAGTACCGAGTCATGCCGTACGGTTAGATGAATGCTCCATCAGTCTTCCAATCCTTTGTGGATGAGATCTTCAGGGACCTGCACGGCAGGGTGTATGTGGTTATATCGATGACATTCTGATATACTCCGCTACACGCGCCGAGCATGTGTCCCTAGTGCGCAGGTGCTTGGTCGACTGTTGGAGCATGACCTGTACGTCGCTGAGAAGTACGTTCTCCGTCTTCCTTAGAAGTGGTACCGCTTTTCTGCCTTCCGGGTACAGATGCGAGAATACCGCATTTCGCCGTGCGTAATGGCCGACTCCACACTACGGTAAAGGCGCTACCAGCATGCAGTCGATAGTTTTCCTAGGGCACGCATTTTTGGCCAACTACTACCGGAGATTATCCGGGGTTTTGGTCAGTAGGCTCCATTACCTACTGCTGAATGGGAGGACCGTGTTGCGACTGCAGTGGACACTGGAGGCGACAGGGCGTTGTCACCTGAAGGCTCTGTTTACCTCAGCTCCCGTGCTGGCGCATCCTGATCCTTCCTTAGCATTCATAGTGAGGTGGACGCGTCCGAGCGGGGTAGGGTGTGCTGTCTCAGCGCTCGGGTACGCCACTAAAACTCCGCCCCTGTGCATTCTTTTCGAAGAAGCTCAGCCCGGCGGAGCGAAACTATGATTGTGGGGACCGGGAGTTGCTGGCTTTGTCATGGCTCTGAAAGCGTGGAGACATTGGCTGAGGGGCAAGACACCCTTTTTCCATTTGGACTGAACCACCGCAATCTGGAGTACATCGGGCGGCGAGGAGAATGAAACCCTCGCAGGCAAGGTGGGCCATGTTTTTCACCCGTTTTGATTTCACCTTTCCTACAAACCAGTTCCCAGAACGTTAAGGCAGACGCACTGTCCCGGCTGTATGTACAGAGGAGAGGTCCTCAGATCCCACTCCCATCATTCAGCCTCTCGCCTGGTGGCACCGGTGGTATGGGAGTGGACGCGGACATCGAACGGGCGTCACGGTCAGAGCCCATTCCACCTGACTGTCCAGCTGGGCGTATGTACGTTCCGTTTGATGTCCGCGATCGTTTGATCTGTTGGGCTCATACGTCACCCTCCTCTGGTCATCCGGGTATCGGTCGGACGGTGCCGCTGCCTTTCTGGGAAGTACTGGTGGCCCACTTTAGCTAAGGACGTGCGGGTTTATGTTCCTCCTGTTCGGTATGTGCACAGTGCAAAGGCACCTAGACATCTGCCCAAGAGGGAAATTACTAACCCCTTCCCGTTCCACAGCGACCATGGTCCCACCTATCGGGTGGATTTCGTGACGGAATCTTCCCCGTCGCGGTAGGTAACACCACGATCCTGGTCGTTGTGGATCGGTTTCTAAGTCTGCCGTCTCCTTCCTTTTGCCCGGTCTCCCTACGGCTCTACAAACTGCGGGAGGCTCTGCTTCACCCATGTATTCCGGCACTACGGGGTGCCTGAGGATTAAGTTTCTGATCGGGGTCCCCAATTTACAATCTAGAGTCTGGAGGCGTTTATGGAACGCCTGGGGATCTCGGTCAGCCTTACCTTCAGGTTTCCACCCCAGAGTAACGGGCAGGTGGAAAGAGTAAACCAGGAGTGGGTAGGTTTCTGAGGTCCTTATTGCCAGAGACGGCCGGGGAGTGGGCAGCTTACATCCCCTGGCGCGGAATGGCCCAAAACTCCCTCCGCCACTCCTCTTACCAACCTATAATCACGCTTTCAGTGTGTGCTAGGTTACCAGCCTGGTCCTGGCACCATTGGCATCAGAGCCAGATTGAGGCTCACTGCGGTGGAATGAATGGTTTCGGCATCAGAAGAGACTTGGAACGCTTGCCCATGTGCGGTTACAACGGGCTATCAGGAGACAAAAGGCGAGTGCCGACCGCCACCGCAGTGAGGGCCCGGTGTATGCCACCGGGGGACCGGGTGCTGGCTCTCGACCCGAAACCTGCCCCTTCACCTCCCCTTGCCGGAAGCTGGGTCCGCCGGGTTGTGGGGCCATTTAAAGTCCTGAGGAGACTGGAACGAGGTTTGTTATAGGTTACAACTCCCCCCGATTAACCGTATTAATCCCTCGTTCCATGTGTTTCTCCTCAGGCCGTGGTGCTGGTCCGCTCCAGCAGTCTGATGGTACGGGGTCCCTCCGCCCCCTCTGACAATCAGAGGGGTCCCGGGCGATACCGTCAAGAGCCATATGGATTTCTAGACGTCGCGGCGAGGGGCCTTCAGTACCTCGTGGAGTGGGAGGGGTTACGGTCCGAGGGAGAGAGGCTGGGTACGGTTGGAGACATTCTAGATCCATCCATGCTACAAGAGAGTTTCACCGTCTCCACCCGGATCGCCCCTGCACCTCGCCCTCCCGGGTCGTCCCCGAGGCCGGTGTCGTCGCCGCGTGCTGGGAGTCCGCGCGTCAGGGGAGGGGTACTGCTCACGACTTCCGCCCGAAGTCGGCCCTTCTCTTCGTTCGGGTGGTGTCGGCGGTCACGTCCACCGGCTTCTAGTCAACCATCGATCATTTTTTTCGGTTTCGTGTTGTTTTGTCTGTATTTTACACACCCTGGTTTCAATTCCCCCCATCATGTTCCCTAGTTAACCGCACATGTGCTTTCAATTTATTGTTTGTCCCGTGATATTGTTTTGCGTTAAGGTGTTTGTAATTATGATACGTGTCCAGTTATCTGGTCTTTTTTCCATTTCGCTGGGAATTGTGGCATATATTTTGAGTAAAAATCTGTGGTTGTCGCTCAACCTGTGTCCGTGCGTTTCGACCTCAGTACATTCTCCGCACACAACCCTGACATATTGCAAGCACTTTGGCAATTTTTCTCAACCAGCTTTTTCCCAACAGTACTTGAAGTTAGTTCCACATTGATGCTGTCGAGTCACTTGTGTGGGTCTTGACTTTCCCTTCATCTTGCGGTCCAACCATCTCCACAAACCATCTCCATCAATCGGGTGAGTCCGGTTGTAGGGTGATGAGGGGTTACAGGGCCATTCTCATCGCTGATATAGAATTGGATACTATGTGGCAGAGAAAAAATTATGTAAACCTTTGGAATGACCTGGATTTCTGCATGACAAATTGGTTCATAATATTGTGCATATGAAGTCTTCCATCTAAATCGCAAACAATAGACAAAAACCATGCTGTGATTAAACTAATAGCACACAAACTATCTGTAAGTTCTTGTCTATATTGAAAAATCATTAAAACATCTCAACACAGTGGAGGCTGGAAAATAGTATGTGGAACCCCCTAGGCTAATGACATCTCCAAAAGCTAAGTGGAGTCAGGAGTCAGGCTACCTGGAGTCCAAATCAATGAGACGAGATTGGAGAGTGTTGGTTAGAGCTGCCTTGCCTATAAAAAACACTCAACAACATTTGAGTTTGCTATTCACAAGAAGCAATTGCCTGATGTGAACCATGCCTCAAACAACAATAGATCTCAGAAGAGCATAGATGTAAGAATTTTTGACTTGCATAAAAGCTCGAAAGGCGTTACAAAAGTATCTCTAAAAAGCCTTTATGGTTCTCATCCAGTCCACGGTAAGACAAACTGTCTATAAATGGAGGAAAGTTTCAGCACTGTTGCGACTCTTCCCTAGGGATGGCCGTCCTGGAAAGGGACGACAGCAAGAGCACAGAGCAGAATGCTGTCAATGAGGTTAAGAAGAATCCTGGAGTGTCAGCTAAGACTTACAGAATCTCTGGAACGTCGCTAACCGTCTCTGTGACGAGTTTAACGATACATAAAACACTAAACAAGAATTGGTGTCATGAAGGGACACCACAACGAAAGCCACTGCGTGTCAAAAACATTGCTGAGTCTGAAGTTCGCAAAAGAGCACATGATTCCACAGCCGGCTACTGGCAAAATATTCTATGGACAGATGGAACTACAGTTGAGTTGTTTGGAAGGAACACACAACACTATGTGTGGAGAAAAGGCACAGCACACCAACATCAAACCCTCATCCCAACTGTAAAGTATGGTGCAGGGAGCATCATGGTTTGGGGCTGCTTTGCTGCCTCAGGGCCTGGACAGCTTGCTATCATTGACGGAAAAATGAATTCCCAAGTTTATCAAGACATTTTGCAGGAGAAGGTTAGTCTATCTGTCCGCCAATTGAAGCTTATCAGAAGTTGGGTGATGCAACAGGACAACGACCCAAAACACAGAAGTAAATCAACAACAGAATGGATTCAACAGAGGAAAATACGTCTTCTGGAGTCCTGGCCTCAACCCGATTGAGATGCTGTGGTATGACCTCAAGAGAGTGGTTCACACCAGACATCCCATAAATATTGCTGAACTGAAACAGTTTTGTAAAGCGGAATGGTCCAAAACTACTCCTGACCGTTGTGCAGGTCTGATCCGCAACTACAGAAAATGTTTGGTTGAGGTTATTTCTGCTAAAGGAGGGTCAACCAGTTATTAAATCTAAGAGTTCACATACTTTTCCCACCCTGCACTGTGAATGTTTACACGGTGTGTTCAATACAGACATTAAAATGTATAATTGTTTGTGTTATTAGTTTAAGCAACTGTGTCTGTCTATTGTTGTGACCTAGATGAAGATCAGATCAAATTTTAATGAACCATTTATGCAGAAATCCAGGTAATTCCAAATGGTTCACATACTTTTTCTTGCCACTGTATCTGGTACTACAGAAAACTATTTAAAGGAGCTAAGGGTTCTTTGAGTGATTATTGTTCCAAATAGAACCATCACCCTTATCAAAAAGCACCCTTGAAGAACGCTCTGTTGTAACTCAGTGTGTAGTACTGCCAGCTGTACAAGAACAGGGTCTGTCCTTCAGAGAGATGAGAAACTCAATATAAGGCAGGATCACTGTTTGCTGCCTGTGAAGACTGAACTTGTATAAAGGCTTAGTGACAAAGACCATGTTTTATAATCAAGCTTTAGTAAAATATAATGTTTTGTAGCCAGTGGTGGAAAAAAAGTACTCAATTGTCATACTTCAGTAAAAGTAAAGAAACCTTAATTAATAGAAAATTACGTAAGTGAAAGTCACCCAGTAAAATAGTACTTGAATAAAAGTATTTGGTTTTAAATATACTTAAGTATCAAAGAAAATGTATTTGTTAAAATATACTTAAGTATCACAATCAAAATATACTATAAATCATATTCCTTATTTTAAGCAAACCAGGCGGCACCATTATCTTTATATTTTATTTTTTATATATGGCTAGCCGGGGCACACTCCACACTCAGACATAATGTATATGTGTTTATGTGTTTACATCAGACATATGTTATATGTGTTTATGTGTTTACATCAGACATAATGTATATGTGTTTGTGTTTACATCAGACATAATGTATATGTGTTTATGTGTTTACATCAGACATAATGTATATGTGTTTATGTGTTTACATCAGACATAATGTATATGTGTTTGTGTTTACATCAGACATATGTATATGTGTTTATGTGTTTACATCAGACATAATGTATATTGTGTTATGTGTTTACATCAGACATAATGTATATGTGTTTATGTGTTTACATCAGACATAATGTATATGTGTTTATGTGTTTACATCAGACATAATGTATATGTGTTTACATCAGACATAATGTATATGTGTTTATGTGTTTACATCAGACATAGTATATGTGTTTTGTGTTTACATCAGACATAATGTATATGTGTTTATGTGTTTACATCAGACATAATGCATATGTGCTTATGTGTTTACATCAGACATAATGTATATGTGTTTATGTGTTTACATCAGACATAATTGTATATGTGTTTATGTGTTTACATCAGACATAATGTATATGTGTTTTACATCAGACATAATGTATATGTGTTTATGTGTTTACATCAGACATAATGTATATGTGTTTTGTTTTACATCAGACATAATGTATATGTGTTTATGTGTTTACATCAGACATATGTATATGTGTTTATGTGTATACATCAACATATAATGTATATGTGTTTACATCAGACATAATGTATATGTGTTTATGTGTTTACATCAGACATAATGTATATGTGTTTGTGTTTACATCAGACATAATGTATATGTGTTTTGTGTTTACATCAGACATAATGTATATGGTTTATGTGTTATCAATCAGACATAATGCATAAGTGTTATGTGTTTACATCAGACATAATGTATATGTGTTTATGTTATCATACAAATGTATAGTGTTATGTGTTTACATCAGACATAATGTATATGTGTTTACATCAGACATAATGTATATGTGTTTATTGTGTTTACATCAGACATAATGTATATGTGTTTGTGTTACATCAGAATAATGTATATTGGTAGGTTTACATCAGACATAATGTATATGTGTTTATGTGTTTACATCAGACATAAGTATATGTGTTTATGTGTTTACATCAGCATAATTATATGGTGTGTTACATCAGACAATGTATATGTGGTATGTGTTTACATCAGACATAATGTATATGTGTTTATGTGTTTACATCAAGACATAATGTATATGTGTTTATGTGTTTACATCAGACATAATGTATATGTGTTTATGTGTTTACATCAGACATAATGTATATGTGTTTATGTGTTTACATCAGACATAATGTATATGTGTTTATGTGTTTACATCAGACATAATTTGTATTATGTGTTTACATCAGACATAATGTATATGGTTTAGTGTTTACATCAGACATAATGTATATGTGTTTTGTGTTTACATCAGACATAATGTATATGTGTTTATGTGTTTACATCAGACATAATGTATATGTGTTTATGTGTTTACATCAGACATAATGTATATGTTTTTGTGTTTACATCAGACATAATGTATATGTGTTTATGTGTTTACATCAGACATAATGTATATGTGTTTATGTGTTTACATCAGACATAATGTATATGTGTTTATGTGTTTACATCAGACATAAATGTATATGTGTTTATGTGTTTACATCAGACATAATGTATATGTGTTTATGTGTTTACATCAGACATAATGTATATGTGTATGTGTTTACATCAGACATAATGTATATGTGTTATGTGTTTACATCAGACATAATGTATATGTGTTTATGTGTTTACATCAGACATAATTTATATGTGTTTATGTGTTTACATCAGACATAATGTATATGTGTTTATGTGTTTACATCAGACATAATGTATATGTGTTTATGTGTTTACATCAGACATAATGTATATGTGTTTTGTGTTTACATCAGACATAATGTATATGTGTTTACATCAGACATAATGTTATGTGTTTATGTGTTTACATCAGACATAATGTATATGTGTTTATGTGTTTACATCAGACATAATGTATATGTGTTATTGTGTTTACATCGACATAATGTATATGTGTTTATGTGTTACATCAGACATAATGTATATGTTTATGTGTTTACATCAGACATAATGTATATGTGTTTATGTGTTTACATCAGACATAATGTATATGTGTTTATGTGTTACATCAGACATAATGTATATGTGTTTAGCATTTGTGTTTATTGAGTCCGCCACATCAGAGGCAATAGGGATGACCAGGGATGTTCTCTTGATTAGTGCCTGAATTGGACCATTTTCCTGTCAAAATGTAAAGAGTACTTTTGGGTGTCAGGGAAAATGGAGTAAAAAGTACATTATTTTCTTTAGGAATGTAGTGAAGTAAAAGTTCGCCAAAAATATAGCGCAAAAAACTACTTAAATAGTATTTTTAAGTACTTTACACCACTGTTTGTAGCAGACAACAGTAAGCGAGCTGACATTTACTATCTTGTCTTTCCAGCTCCTGTTGTACATAGGATGGTGAAGTGTGTAATATACTGTAGATGTGTGGTTACAGTACAGTATAGGCAACACTCTGTTGTTTCTTTAATCTCTGCTGGAGTCACATCAGTACTATCTCTGCTGCACGTCACATCAATACTATCTCTGCTGCAGTCACATCAGTACTCTCTGCTGCAGTCACATTACTCTCTCTGCTGCAGTCACATCAGTACTATCTCTGCTGCAGTCACATCAGTACTATCTGCTGCGCAGTCACATCAGTACTCTCTGCTGAAGTCACATCATTACTCTCTCTGCTGCAGTCACATCAGTACTATCTCTGCTGCAGTCACATCAGTACTATCTCTGCTGCAGTCACATCATTACTCTCTCTGCTGCAGTCACATCAGTACATCTCTGCTGGTCACATCATTACTCTCTCTGCTGCAGTCACATCAGTACTATCTCTGCTGCAGTCACATCATTACTCTCTCTGCTGCAGTCACATCAGTACTATCTCTGCTGCAGTCACATCATTACTATCTCTGCTGCAGTCACATCAGTACTATCTCTGCTGCAGTCACATCATTACTCTCTCTGCTGCAGTCACATCAGTACTATCTCTGCTGCAGTCACATCATTACTATCTCTGCTGCAGTCACATCAGTACTATCTCTGCTGCAGTCACATCATTACTCTCTCTGCTGCAGTCACATCAGTACTATCTCTGCTGCAGTCACATCATTACTCTCTCTGCTGCAGTCACATCAGTACTATCTCTGCTGCAGTCACATCAGTACTATCTCTGCTGCAGTCACATCAGTACTATCTCTGCTGCAGTCACATCAGTACTATCTCTGCTGCAGTCACATCATTACTCTCTCTGCTGCAGTCACATCATTACTCTCTCTGCTGCAGTCACATCAGTACTATCTCTGCTGCAGTCACATCATTTCTCGCTCTGCTGCAGACACATCAGTACTATCTCTGCTGCAGTCACAACAGACTCTCTCTGCTGCAGTCACAACATTACTCTCACTGCTGCAGTCACATCATTTACTTCTCTTCTGCTGCAGTCAACTCATTACTCTCCTCTGGCTTGCAGTCACAACATTAGTTGTCATCCATCTTTACTCTCTGGCTGGCACACATCAGTACTATCTCTGCTGCCAGTCACATCCAGTTACTATCTCTCTGCATACACATCAAGTACTATCTCGTTGCTGCAGTCCACATCATTACTCTCTCTGCTTGCACTCACATCCAGTACTATCTCTGCTGCAGTTTCACATCATTACTCTCTCTGCTGCAGTCACATCCAGTACTATCTCTGCCTGCCAGTAAACATCATACATCTCTTGCTGCAGTCACATTTCAAGTACTATCTCTGCTGCAGTCACATCGAGTTACTATCTTCTGCCTGCAGTCACATCGAGTACTACTCTGCTTGCAGTCACATTCAGTAATATCTCTGGGCTGCCAGTCACACTCGGGGACAGTTACTATCTCTGTGCAGTCACTATCAGTACGTATCGTCTGCTGCAGTCACATCGAGTACTATCTCTGCTGCAGTCACATCAGTACTATCTTCTACTAGTCCCCTAATCCCACTGTCATCACAACACTGCATTACAACAGGTAGAGATATGGACCCCCATGTTCATTAAAAGACTTGGTCCACCGAACAACACATCAGTAGCCTGTATCACATCTTCTGCAGACTCTACTCAGACTCCCCAAGGGCATGAGATCAGAGGGATATACAGTACCCACAGGTCAGTCGGAGGAGCAGACACTCTAGCCCTAGACCCCAGCCCCAGCACCAAAGCCCGGTGCCTACAAAGCCTGCTGCCTGTCTGTCGGTGTTCTGTCTGTCTGTCTGTCTCTGTCGTCTGTCTG
>NW_019957616.1:44997-82929 GCF_002910315.2 Salvelinus sp. IW2-2015 | reverse complement strand
ACACTGTCAAGGAGGCCTCCAAACAGTCCAGAGAAACAAAGAAACCCCTCCAGTCTACTGAATATTTGCACTCTAAAAAACATTAAAAAGCTATAGAATTTTTGTTCTTACCATGACCTTTCTGGTTTCACCAACTTTACATGCAATATAGTCCATACTCCACATTAACTCCCTACAGTGCTACTAAATCAAAAGTTGAATATTAATTGAAGTATTATAGTTGAGTAAAGATACGAAAGCCCCGACGATGAAGGTGGGGTTGAAGATGTGGTTCTTGAAGGTGAACAACGCCAGACCCATGTAGGAGAAGATGAAATTCTCCGCCAGGAAGTTCAGCAGCTCAAACAACTACAAGACAACACAAAAACAACCTTTCAGGGACTCTGATGGAACGTCAACATTTAGCAGATGACATTGCTGTCCAAAGTAGCTTGCCCGTAAATAACTGCAACGGTAAACGTTGTCCTCACCTGTTTGGTCCTGTCCTGGGACTCAGGGGACAGGTTGTTGAAGGTGTAGTGAGCCTGAGTGATCCCACAGAACAGCACCGCCACCACACCTGCACACACAACATCAAGCAGACACACCCACATCGTGATTAACCACAATAAGCTGGGTGATGAAAAATAACCCGTGGGGTGGGACCATGACCTGAGTGTAGCTTTGCGTTAAGATGAGGGTTTACCTGTGAAGCCACAGGCCTCAGCCATTAAGAAGGTGCTCCAGGACATGAGGAAGAAGAGAGCCGTCTCCAGAAGCTGGAAGTCTCTCAGCTTAGTGAACTTAGTGACGTGAGGAGAACAGTCAAGGAGAAAATACGACATGAAACACTACACTGACATTAGGAACACCTGCTATTTCCGTGACAGACTGACCAGGTGAATCCAGGTGAAAGCTATGATCCCTTATTGATGTCACTTGTTAAATCCACTTCAAATCAGTGTCGACGAAGGAGGAGACAGGTTAAAGAAGGATTTTTAAGCCTCCAGACCTGGATTGTGTATGTGTGCCATTCAGAGGGTGAATGGGCAAGACAAAAATATCTAAGTGCCTTTGAACAGGGGTATGGTAGTAGCTGCCAGGTGCACCGGTTTGAGTGTGTCAAGAACTGCAACGCTGCTGGGTTTCACCCTCAAKYGTTTCCTGTGTGAATCAAGAATGGTCCACCACCCAAAGGACATCCAGCCAACTTGACACAACCGTGGGAAGCATTGGAGTCAACATGGACCAGCATCCCTGTGGAACACTTGAAACCTGTTGAGGGCAACTCAATACTGGGAAGGTGTTCCTAATGTTTTATACACTTAGTGTATACACTACACAACTCACTATACACTAGCTATTGCCACCATGGCAGAGATGGAGAAGAATGGCTCAGAGAGCGTGGCCAATTCTCAGTTCCCACATTTCATGGAGGAAGTGAAAATTGCAGTGAACTAGTTTTGAAATGGAAGGCAGTTTAATCTGTTTTGCTATGTTGTTTTTTACAGAGAAGCTTAGAGAATTAAGTTCAACATATAGCAACAAGCAAGTTGATAATACCAAAAACCATAACTTAATACATTCTAATACAAGAACAAAAGCATTTCCATCTGTTTCTAACCTTGATGTTATTGCAACATCAATCTATATATTTCTAGACACTCAAATCACACAGGATGTATATCACTGCGTAAAGGATATGAGTGCTGTCATGACCCCGGTGGCCACCCCCAGGGCGAATGATCCACTGAAAACACCCAGGAACACCCCGAAAGACTTCAACATGGCCATCACCTCAAAGGTGTGACTGTTGTCCCCCTCCGGCTGGTACGCCACGATGGACCTGGTACAAACACAGTCAATATTAGAAAAGGTACAACATAACAGAACAGTTCAGGTGCCCTATGTGGGTGGATGAAGTGTTATAAGGCTGGAAATGAAATACTGGTATGTACTGTAGCATTTCTGGAGCCTAGAAATGAATGTGCCTTGCTTGCAGAATACTTAAAGAAAACATGGATAATTTGGTATAATTACAGAACTAGAGAGCTGCTTTACAATGTGCTTTCATCCTGAGAAGGTTGAAAGTCTTGAATAATCTGCAACCCATTGATATCAGAACCAAGGTATGGTATATTCCTACAGACCAGGGGAGGGCTTAATCCTAGTGGACCCATAACTGATGATCATAATGATCCTAGTGGTCCCCATAACTGATGATCAGAATGATCCTAGTGGTCCCCATAACTGATGATCAGAATGATCCTAGTGGTCCCCATAACTGAAGATCAGAACGATCCTAGCGACCAAAGACTACACTGTATAGTACTAGTACTACCGTTTGCATGCCCAGTCTGTTTGAAGTGCAGATGGATCTCTTAGGCAAATACGGTGTGACTTGCTTTCATAGTTTCATATGGAAATCATTAAGGAATGATGAGATTGTACTACAGTATGTAAATATTTGTGTATGGACATCTGCTAGTAAGTACTGTACGTGATGCCATTCTTTTAGTAGCAATGTGCTACACTAGAGGGTTCTATAGGAATTCTAGCTACCAAGTTCGATCCATCTTCAGGTATTKCAGCTACCAAGTTCGATCCATCTTCAGGTATTCCAGCTACCAAGTCAGTTCCATCTTCAGGTATTCCAGCTACCAAGTCCGTTCCATCTTCAGGTATTCCAGCTACCAAGTCCGATCCATCTCCGGTATTCAGCTACAAGTCGATCATCTTCAGGTATTCCAGCTACCAAGTCCGATCCATCTTCAGGTATTCCAGCTACCAAGTCGATTATCTTCAGGTATTCCAGCTACCAAGTCCGATCCATCTTCAGGTATTCCAGCTACCAAGTCCGATCCATCTTCAGGTATTCCAGCTACCAAGTCCGATCCATCTTCAGGTATTCCAGCTACCAAGTCCGATCCATCTTCAGGTATTCCAGCTACCAAGTCCGATCCATCTTCAGGTATTCCAGCGTACCAAGTCAGATACATCTTCAGGTATTGCAGCTACCAAGTCAGATACATCTATTATGTATTTCAGCTACAAGTTAGATTAAATCTTATATGTATTCCAGCTACCAAGTTATATATATCTTAATGTATTCAGATACAGATATAAGAATATATTTCAGCGCTATCTCTCAGCTACCAAGTTAGATATATCTTCAGGTATTCCAGCTACCAAGTTAGATATATCTTCAGGTATTCCAGCTACCAAGTTAGATATATCTTCAAGTTAGATACATCTATCCCTAAGAACTCCCTAAGAACTTCAACAGCTTTTCATTCAATTCAAACTGGAGGAACTATTAGGCCTAGATTTTGAAACTGGTAAAATATGGGGAACCACTCATGAAAGATTAGCTGAAGCTTGGAATTAGTGATGTTAGATAACATGTCAAAATCCAAATGGAGTCAATGGAATGGAAACCACTTGTTTTATGTGCTTGATACCATTCCATTGACTCCATTACAGCCATTATTATGAGCCGTCCTCCCCTCAGCAGCCTCCACTGGACGTAACAACAAACTTGTATCACCCAAACAGCAAATCACCAGGACTCCATACCACCAGAACCGGGTTGCAGTTTTAATTGGTGCCTCAAGATTTTCCCTAATGCATACCTCTGGATCTAATATGGGCTCAATACTCAAAACCTTTAGGTTCTGCAAACACCTGACGAACTTTGATTTGAGAGAACTATCCCTTTCTGGGTTGTACTTGTGCTGTGGTTCATATCTGCTATATGGAGTGTAATAGCTGGTCATTTGCCGTGCATGTTCTAACGACGCAAAAAGAAACCACTACAAAAGCACTGAGCTAGCACACCAGTTCAGGGGAGTGTCTCGCGTCGCCGCCACACCCTCTACCCACTGATTGGCTCCAGGGGCGTGCCGCACCCCCGCACTGAGCCAAKCATAACACAACCGAATTCTGAAATAATAAAGAGTTCCCGGCAGAGGGAATGTAGTGGTTAGGGTTACCAAAAGGTCAGCCTCACAGTATTAATACTAGGCTTGTTATTGGTATAGTGCCAGGTTATACACAGGACAATCCATACCAACAAGTTGTTTGAGGGTGTCTGTGTGCGCATGTCCATGAACCTGTGTGGGTGTGTAGGCCAAACACCCCCTTATCCTGCCCAAATTATATATTTTTAAATAATTTAAAAACAGTTTCAAAGCACATCTGTTGAAAGATGAGGTTTGTCAGCCAAAGCTTCAAAACAATGGATCGCAAAGACAAAACACAGAACTTCACAACGTGAGTGTGTACACACAGGCGCACAGACAGACGGTAGACAGGTGTGTCAGGTTAAGACGGAGGACTCACGAGGACAGCACCACGGCCACGGCGTCGTTGAGAACGCTCTCTCCAAACAGCAGAACGTACAGATCCACGTCCACCTGCAGCTCGTTGAAGATGGCCAGCACCGTCACTGCAGGACGAGAGACACAGTAACCCACGTTAGACTGTCTACAGAATGGCACAATCACATGCAGATGGASCCCCAAGACCACATTCTAGAATGTAAGACGGGCAACATATAGTTGGCAACATTCTACTAAAAACAACCCACAAATAGAGCCCTATAAGTTAGAAATCACTGGTGGTGTGTGCAGTCATAACATTCAGTACATCAGCCTATGCTATATTCCACAACTCACATTATTCCAGTCACTGAAATAATTAGTGGCAGTGCATGTATTTGCAGCTTGTGAATCAGGAAAACCCCCTTTAAATAACTATGTATGAACTAGGCATATTACTAGTGAAGCAAGTGGTTGACCATTATGTAGTGTACTAAAGAGGTGACTGAGGTGAACGGGGTCTGTACCGGGGTCAGTAGCAGAGACGATGGCTCCAAACAACAGGCAGTCAGTGAAGAAGAAGTCCCCATCAAGCTGTCCCACTTGCTTCATCAGCGTGACACAGCCATACATCAGCAACCTGCACAGAGACAGAGATCATGCTACTTCAGCTGAGCATTTCTCTGACATGTCACACAAAGGACTAAAGGTGCATAAACACACAGATGTAATGCATACATGTATAATGCAGGGTATAAACTCACCCAATGATGAAACATGATATGACTGTTCCCAGAAAGGCATAGGCTAGGATGGACCCCATGTTCCTGAAGAAGTGTCTCTGGGAGAATTAGATGAAGGATTAGGCCTAAATATTACCCAAGAACAAATCAACACTGTGATTTAACTATCATTTAATGCTGCAAWATGTAACTTTTTGGGCGACCTGACCAAATTCACATGGAAATGCGTGTTATAGATCTGTCATTATCATTGAAAGCAAGTCTAAGAAGTGGTAAATCTGTTCTGTGTGCACTATTTCTATGCTCCCCATATTTAAGTTTAGTTTTTGTATCTTTTACTTTTGGTTTTGTACACCAGCTTCATCTGAAAATACAATATRTMTGGTTCTGGAAAATATTTCTCACTGCGGTTTAGATGGTAAAATGATTATCTACACTATACTTGCTTGTTTTATCACAAACTGAAATTAGGCAAACTGTTAGCATTTTAGCAACCAGGAAATGGCAGAGCGATTTCTGCATAGAGCATCTTTAAACAAKTAACTACATGTCTTACCCTCTTCAGACTGTAGCCGGCATGGAAGATGATGGGGGGCAGGAGGATGTTAAAGAACACTTCGGGGTCAAAGGTCACCTATAGAAAAGAGGAAAAACACAAGGAAAAATTACATGACTGAACTGTAGTGTCCCACTGACTATGGAAGACTACAACTAATAAAACCTGTTATTATTAGTTAGAATCTAATTATAACTAACAAGGGTTCTAAATCCCTTTTCAATTGTGTTGATGGATGAAAATAGCGCTAGTTGTTATGTTTGTTAATCCAATGTCCTACGGTTAGGCCTAGTTCTGATCAAGCCTCTTTAGGCTGACATCAACTCTAAGTCCTAAATGGCATCAAGGAAAGGTTTATTTTCTCTGATCAGGTGACACAGTGTTTGCATAGAACAGAGCTGAATAGTGCTCTGTAGGCTACCTCAGGACATGACTGATTACATATGCTATGCTCCGAGTTAGACACAGTCTCATGAGTGTGTGTCAGACAGTGAGTAAGTGTGGAAAATGTCTAGGGAAAGATTGAGAAGGAAATATGTCAACAAAGGCAACCTACTTGCCTGATTCGTACTAAGCCTCCCAAACAGCACTTCAGATATGAAGAAACACGTTCAGACAACAACCATGCCATCTGTAAGCATCCACTGTTTTGGTCAGTCAAGCCATTCATAACTAGGACCACATCTGTTTGGGACTCTACCTTGCGAAGCATCTCGTTGTCTTGTACATCATTGATCTCAGAGGGGCTGATCTCACCCTTCAGACTGTACTCGTAAAACTTGCCACTGACGTTGACGAGCAGTGTGGGCGGGCTGGCATTGACATGGCAACTGAGGGTGACGTTACTAATGTCACGGGGTACGTGGATACCATAGCGCAGGACCACCCCAACCAGCACACCTGGAGGGAGAGAGAGGGAACAGAGGGAATTAAATGGGGTGAACAAACACAGAATTGCACCTATGAAAGCCCCTACAGTACATGGCACAAGGTAACCCATGCTAACTGGGTTCACATTTGTCCTCTCCACCCTTAAAGCTGGTACAGCAGCACCTTGTGAATTGTAAATAAATAACCAGGTAACAGGCTTCAGGGACGTGCATGGAGTAGAGAGTACTATACTAAAGTACAGTAAAACACTGAAGCAAGTTGGACCTTCCTGGGTGTATAACACAGAACGGTATGGGTTTAGTGCATGCACAGTCGCATAACTGATCAGGCATGAATATTGTTTCCCAACAACAGAGATGTACACTGAACAAAAATATAAACGCAACAGGTAAAGTGTTGGTCCCATGTTTCATGAGCTGAAATAAAAGCTCCCAGAAATGTTCCAGACACACATAAAGCATATTTCTCTCAAATCTTGTGCACAAATTAGTTTACATCCCTGTTAGTGAGCATTTCTCCTTTGCCAAGATAATCCATCCACCTGACAGGTGTAGCATATCAAGATGCTGATTAAAAAGAATGATCATTACACAGGTGCACCTTGTGCTGGGGACAATACAATTGTGCAGTTTTGTCACACAACGCCAGATGTCTCAAGTTGAGGGAGCGTGCAATTGGCATGATGACTGCAGGAATGTCCACCAGTGCTGTTGCCAGAGAATTTAATGTTAATTTCTCTACCATAAGCTGCCTCCAATGTCGCTTTAAAGAATTTGGCAGTACGTCCAACCGGCCTCACAACCGCAGACCACGTGTAACCACGCCATCCCAGGACCTCCACATCCGGCTTCTCCACCTGCGGGATCGTCGGAGACTAGCCAGCCGGAAAACTGATTAAACTGTGGGTTTGCACAACCGAATAAATTCTGCGTAAACTGTCGGAAACCATCTCAGGGAAGCTCATCTGCATGCTCGTCGTCCTCATCAGGGTCTTGACCTGACTGCAGCTCGGCGTCATAACCGAATTCAGTGTGCAAAGGCTCACATTTGATGGCCACTCGCATGCTGGAGAAGTGTGCTCTTCACYGATTAATCCCGGTTTCAACTGTACCGGGCAGATGGCAGACACGTGTATGGTGTCGTGTGGGCAAGAGGTTTGCTGATGTCAACGTTGTGAAGAGTGCCCCATGGTGGCAGTGGGGTTATGGTTTGGGCAGGCATAAGCTACGGACGACAAACACAATTGCATTTTATCGATGGCAATTTGAATGCTGTGAGATACCGTGATGAGATCCTGAGGCCCATTGTCGTGCAATTCATCACCTCATGTTTCAGCATGATAATGCACGGCCATATGTCGCAAGGATCTGTACACAATTCCTGTGAGCTGAAAATGTCCCAGTTCTTCCATGGCCTGCATAATCACCAGACATATCACCCATTGAGCTTGTTTGGGATGCTCTGGATCAACATGTATGACAGCGTGTTCCAGTTTCCAACAATATCCAGCAACTTCGCACAGCCATTGAAGAGGAARGGGACAACATTCCACAGGCCACAATCAACAACCTGGTCAAACTCTATGCGAACAAGATGTGTCGCGCTGCATGAGGCAAAAAACGGTGGTCATACCGACTGGTTTTCTGATCCATGCCCCTACTTATTTTTTTTTTTAAAGGTTTCTGTGACCAACAGATATCTGTATACCCAGTCATTTGAAATGCATAGATTAGGGCCTAAATAATTTATTTCAATCGACTGATTTCCTTCTATGAACTAACTCAGTAAAATATTTGAAATTGTTGCATGAGTTTATATTTTTGTTCAGTATAACAGTGATACAGCCATTCTAGGACTCACATAGACCTAGCTAGGCATTATGTTGTCTCTACCGCATCCCTATAGGAATGACAACACTGTCAGCATATTTCCAGGTAATGTTAAAGGAATACTGTGAGAGTTAGTTCCTTGTTCTACTTCCTCCGAGTCAGATGAACTCGTGGATACCATTTTTTCAATGTCTCTGCGTGCAGTATGAATGAAGTTAGCGGTAGTTTCGCACGACAATGSTAACTAGCGTTAGCGCAATGACTGGGAGTCTACAGGTATATTAGAAATGCTACGTAAAGATGCAATGACCTGTATAGCTAACTACATAAACAATATGACGATGAGTAATAACAATATCAATGACATCATGCAGTCTCCTGACAAGTGGGCCTCTCACCCATACTCACCATAGATCATAGCTAGTCCCGTTTCATGCAAAAACCTGAAACGACGGTGCTTGAATAACCATATAGTTAAAATCGTAAGGGTTAGGAGCATGATGAAAATCAGCAGGTCGGCACTGTCTTGTCTGTGGTTATCTTCAACCTTCCTCTCTGTTACGATGTTCTCCATGGCACTATCCTCTGCCCTGCAAACACTGATGCAGAACGACAAACAGGTTAGAACGGTCAAGGCTAACGTCTTCGACATCTTCCGAGTAGCGTTGACTCTGAATTTATTGTAACCCATGTTGAACATTCAATCTTCAAGATAGTAGCTACGTTGTCGTTATTCAAGGTTTCTAAATATATATTTCATGCGAGATAACTAAGCGGAGACAGCAACAGTAGATTGATGTTTTCCTTCTCTTCGGTGGGGTTTATCGGCGGTTGGCATCAAACGTTATGGTGCATTATCGCCACCTTCTGTACTGGAGTATGGGCCAGAGGCAGGGAGAAACTAAATCCTACCTGCCAGCCCCGTTGCTTTAAAAAAATATAACAACATATTTGAGACTATATCTAATAAAGTTCTACTCAATATAATCTTTAAAATGATTTCCTGTATCCCCTTCTCCCTCATACTAGATCTCAGCCTCTCTCTTTCCTCTGATACTGCCCACACTGTAGCAATACATGCTCCTCGGTCTCTGTTTCCTGGCAATAATCACACTTTCCTGTTGGATTCTTTCCTTAATCTTCTAAAAATAGCCTCCTCTCTTCTGTCCCTTCCTGGCGATGGATGGTTCCGGAAGGGAAAATGTTTTTTGTCTCCGTATTGCATTTTTTTATTGTTCAAATTAAAAGTATTTTCGGTTGATAAAAATAAAATATGATAATGCTGCTAATTGTATGTGCCCATATTAGTGATGAATGTGTCAAACTATATATTGATTTGTAGATATTATTATTAACTCTTGAGATATAGTTTTTCTGGTTAGAACTCTTATTATGAAGTTTGCTTTGGATTTTGACCGGGAAGTTAAAGACGTCACTCTAGTAGTACGATGGTTACTAGTTACATTTACATTACATTTAAGTCATTTAGCAGACGCTCTTARCCAGAGCGACTTACAAGTTGGTGCATTCACCTTATGATATCCAGTGGAACAACCACTTTACAATAGTGCATCTAACTCTTTTAAGGGGGGGGGGTTAGAAGGATTACTTTATCCTATCCTAGGTATTCCTTAAAGAGGTGGTGTTTCAGGTGTTTCCGGAAAGTGGTGATTGACTCCGCTGACCTGGCGTCGTGGGGGAGTTTGTTCCACCATTGGGGTGCCAGAGCAGCGAACAGTTTTGACTGGGCTGAGCGGGAGCTGTATTTCCTCAGAGGTAGGGAGGCGAGCAGGCCAGAGGTGGATGAACGCAGTGCCCTTGTTTGGGTGTAGGGCCTGATCAGAGCCTGAAGGTACGGAGGTGCCGTTCCCCTCACAGCTCCGTAGGCAAGCACCATGGTCTTGTAGCGGATGCGAGCTTCAACTGGAAGCCAGTGGAGAGAGCGGAGGAGCGGGGTGACGTGAGAGAACTTGGGAAGGTTGAACACCAGACGGGCTGCGGCGTTCTGGATGAGTTGTTAACACAGCCACAAAGAATAAACCCCGCCCATACAATTTCTCTTCTTAAAATAAAAATAAAACCATAACCCTAACCTTAACCACACCGCTAACCTTATGCKTAACCCTAAGCTTAAATTAAGATAAAAAGCTTATTTTTGTTATGAATTTTTGTCGTACCCTCTTCACAACTGTTTTGGTGTGTTTGGACCATGACAGGAACTTAGTGATAGGTCCAGAGGAACTTGAAGCTTATGACCGTCTCCACTACAGCCCCATCGATGTGAATGGGGGCGTGTTTGGCCCTCTGTTTCTTGTAGTTTCAGCTCCTTTATCTTGCTGACGTTGAGGGAGAGGTTGTTGTCCTGGCACCACACTGCCACATCTCTGACCTCCTCCCTGTAAACTGTCTCATCATCGTCGGTGATCAGGCCTACTACCATCATGTCAACAGAAAACTTAATGATGGTGTTGGAGTCATGTGTGGCCACACAGTTGTGGGTAAACAGGGAGTAGAGGAGGGGGATAAGCACGCACCCCTGAGGGGCCCCTGTGTTGCGGGTCAGCGTGGCAGATGTGTTGTTGCATAGCCTTGCCAGCCGAGAGCGGCCTGTCAAAAAGTCCAGTATCCATTTGCAGAGGGAGGTGTTTAATCCCAGGGTATTTAGTTTAGTGATGATCTTGGAGGGCACTATTGTGTTGAAAGCTGAGCTGTAGTCAGTGAACAGCATTCTCACCTAGGTGTTCCTTTTGTCCAGGTGGGAAGGGCAGTGTGGAGTGCAATAGAGATTGTCATCTGTGGATCTGTTGGGGCTGTATGTGAATTAGAGCGAGTCTAGGCTAATGCAAAATGGTATGCAGCGTCATCTGGATATGTGTGCAACAAAAGTTCAACATTCACCTTCTGCTACCATTTCTGTCAAACCATTCACACATACATACAGTTTGACTCATATGTTCCATAAATCCAACGTATGCAACACACAGAACGTTCTACAACTGCTTCTGCAACCCAATGCTGAAAGGAAAACGCAGCGTAACATCGGAAATGAATGTATTTCGGTGTACTAAACTCTGTCGGTGTGATCGAGGCGTTATACGGCACTGTGTGTGCTGCAGTTACACTGCACTGACTGCAATATTTTTCCGAAAGGGATTTACTACCGTCCTGCTCCCATTCTGACCAGTAGGTGGCGGAATAGTCCATTGAATTAGGTCAAACGTAATKAAAGAAGAGTCTTCCGGTTTGCTGTGTTGTTTCTAGCTGTGTGTGCATCGACAAGGCTCTTTATTTTTCATTTCAAGTAGTCKCCATGCAGAACAAAAAGACCAAATCGAACTCCAAAATAAAAGGTACGTTTTGTTAACATGTGGAATAGGAGATCGCCTGTCTTCGGTGAAGCTAGCGTAACGTTAACGTTAATAGAAACTCAACCAGACAGCTAACTAGCCAGCTAGCTAACTAACCAGCTAGCTGGCTAGCTAGCTAGATAATCAAACCTACCAAATATGACTATTAATATGTTATTATGCACTGATTTGCAGTGGGAAAGGTCGGTTCGAAAAACAAAGATGATGCACCCCATGAGCTGGAGAGTCAATTTGTCCTGCGGCTGCCTACGGTAAGAAAACATATGGAATATAATGGGATGAGGAGCATTTTTGGTTTTGTGTATTTTTTTAATAGCCATCTATCTCAAATTCAAAATGATGCTATTTTTTAACCAACTTAGCTACAGTCTACATGCTGAAACGTGTGAATATTGTATCAGAATGAATGTCACCATGATTGATTTATAATTGCCAACCATAATTGAACCTGAGACTCGAACACTCGTTTGCCTGTATTGTACCTTTCTGTGCACCCATATCTTGAAATAAAGGAAATCATACTTGACATGGAATAAACTGTTTCGGAATTGATGTATATTTTGACTGCATGATCTCTGTCAAAGGAATATGCCTCAACAGTGAGATGTATTGCCCAGTCTAGCAGCATGAACCTCAAAGACAGACTCACCATTGAACTGCACGGTAGGTATTGAGCCTTCATGTCTTGTTAGTTCAAGTGTTCCTTGTTGTTTTCATGGAATGGTCCTAACTGTTCACTCACAATATTACCATCTGCCGCAAAGGAAGTTGGTCACACTCTGTAATATAGTAAGTTAGGCTTTGTAATTTGCATAATTCAAATCAAGGATAAGGTAAATTGGCCTCATTAATCATGCTAATGAAGCAACTTGAAATTAAAGTAGAGGGAACCTTGTTTAACCCTGGTGCTCATTTAACCTTTTTTGGTTCAGAAGCAGTTATACCAGCATCACATTACAGAATGGCCATTCCTTCCCAAGAAAGCACCTATTGCCAACATAAGGATGAAATCATAGAAGTAGGATAATTACAACGGACATTCAAGTAAACCTGTGATAGGTGACCAGTAGTCAAATTATTTTTCTGTGTGTGAAATGACATCGTATGATGTTCTGCAGCTGATGGTCGTCATGGCATCGTGAGAGTGGACCGTGTGCCTTTGGCGTGTAAACTGGTGGATCTGCCCTGCATCCTGGAGTCTCTGAAAACAGTGGACAAGAAGACCTTCTATAAGACTGCTGACGTCTGTCAGGTAGGACAGGAAGGATGCTCTCATACAAGCACCATATAGGAGTAGGATGGTGTATGAAGTCTCCAGACCAGTTGTCAATGGCTGCAGTGTCTGCTCTAAGATTTAGAATGCCCTGTTTCTGTATGACAGTTCAGTCATTTAACAGACGCTCTTATCCAGAGCAACTTACAGGAGCAATGAGGGTTCAGTGCCTTGCTCAAGGGCACGCCGAGAGATTTTTCACCTAGTCGGCTCGGGAATTAGAACCAGGGATTATTGATAATGACCTCACATAGTGTTGGTTTATATATTTTCAAGCATTCTATAAGGTTGATTATTCATTGCTCTTTGACCCTGTTCTGTGTGGGGTAGATGCTGGTGTGCACGTTGGATGGAGACCTCTACCCTCCCTTGGAGGAACCCACCGGTACTGTAGACCCCAAGAAGAAGAAGGACAAAGACAAGGACAAGAAGTTTGTGTGGAACCATGGCAGTAAGTAGGCATATATCCCCTCTGTATTGAAATATGCTGAGTGTAGCACTTTGCAGCCTGCAGAGACTTAACTTCAAGCCTCAGCCAATCTGCAAGTTTCCTTTCTGATGGTTCTGTTAACTTTAAATCATGATGTTTTGGTCTCCAGTCACCTGTCCTCTAAAGAACACAAGGAAGAGAAGATTCAGGAAGACGGCAAAAAAGAAGGTACTGACATCTTGTGTTTCCCCTAGAGCYCTCTCTCCCCCTCATCTTGTGAATATTTTCTTCAGATGATGTCGGGATCTCGTCCCAGGCCCTTAATTCAAACAACACATTTACATTTCATAAAAGAGGAACTGCAGCGGATGTAAAAACTAAGATTTACATAAAAATAAAGGCCTTCCATCTTCATTTGCCCCAAAGGTTTGCAAGAGAGCAATCTAACTCTCTGCTTTGATCCAAGTGACAGAGAGCGAGTGAGAGGAAAGATTCCTACTTTGTCTTTTGAATAAATCATCTTTAAGGTGCAACACCATATCGGTTTGGCTCGCTGTTCTTAATCGCTAATGTGTTTGCTGGCACATGGCCAGCCATTCGCTAGGGGTGGTGTGTGTGTGTGTGTGTGTGTGTGTGTGTGTGTGTGTGTGTGTGTGTGTGTGTGTGTGTGTGTGTGTGTGTGTGTGTGTGTGTGTGTGTGTGTGTGTGTGTGTGTGTGTGTGTGTGTGTGTGTGTGTGTTGTGTTCGGGGGTGTTTGTGTGTGTGGTGTGTGTGTGTGTGTGTGTACTCTGCGCGTGTGTGTGTGTGTGTGTACTCTGCGCGCGCATGCAAACAGTCTGGAGGCATGAAGTAAGTCTAACCTGATTTCCTCTGCAGTACATCGAATCTCCCGACGTGGAGAAGGAGGTGAAGCGATTACTGAGCACGGACGCAGAGGCCGTTAGTGTCCGTATCCTTTAAGCTAGCTCACTGGGGCAAACACGCGCACAACACTCTGTCTCTAACGCTGCACCAAACCGTCACTAGGTATTGCAGTACCCTTTTATACACGCACTGTAAATGAAACACAACACATCCAATAGCTGTTGACCAGCGGGGGCCCTACTCTGCTGGGCCTCACCTGAACTAAATCCTGCTAACGTGTTAATGTGAGACCTGCACACCAACACCTTCGTCAATAAGCACTGTGATGAAATGATGAAGCAGGAGGAACTATTCCCCAGGTCGTTGATGTAAATGAGAATGTGTTCTCGGTCAACCTACCTGGTGGGGGGGGAAAACAAGCACAGAACATGGGACAGCATCAACATCGGAGTGCACCTCCCTTAGTGTAGATTTCAATGGACGGTGGTACATGTTAATATGTCCTTGTAGGCCCATAGTGAAGCCAGTTTTGAGTAGCTGGAACGTGACATAACTTAATGAAAGCAGTGAGGTAGTGTTTGSTGTACAACATTTCCCTAACTTGGCGTTCAGGCTGGGAGGTGATAGCTGAGGATGAGACCAAGGAGGCAGACAACCACGGCTCCCTGGCCAACCTGGACTCATCACCTGGGACATCGGGACACAAGATGGGGCATGGCTCCTCAGGTAAGCACCATGGAAGTGGGCAAAATGTAGTAATACTATAATATGATCATTTWGCAGATGTGTAGCTTCCGTGCAGAGTGACACTCAGTTAACTTAATACATGTATTCAATATGTGGACTATGTTTGGAATGAGAGCCATAACTGATATTACAGGCTCCTACCACCTTAGGGCCATCACACCCACACAGAAGTTAGAACATACAGTATGCCACATAGCCTTTCACTGTTCCAACGCAGTACAGTAGTACAGTAGGCCTTAGTGCAGGGTTTCCCTAACTTTCTTTTGGCCCACAACCCTATTTTGGTATCAAAAAAAATTTGTGCCCCCCCCCCACCATGTAAAAAAGTGATGTCATCAACGGCCAATGTTAACTTTTTTCATTGGGGCTATGACAGTCTATTACAAATCAGTCTGACAGTACTTTTGACAGTATTTCAGTCTGAAGGAAGTTTGAAGTGACTGAAATGCATCAGAAAAGTATTGGGATGTTCAGAAGATCATCAGACAATCATTTTGTTTGATCTTGATGTTCTTTTCCCCCCAGTGTGATTTAGTGCCTGGTCTTGTCCACTCTGTTCTAATGAGGCTTGTTGGGTATTGTAAAGAGAAACAGAAGACCCATACGTGTTCCTGAGAGTCTAATCTTTCAGTGATGGGGTCATAATATGTAGCTTAAACCAATCAAAAGATAGAGCCACATTTGTAGGAAGAAAACAGAAACCTCTTTGTTTATTACAGTCACATCTAGCGGCTACCAGAGGTTACTGACACAACCCCGGTTCTAGGAACCAAACAAGATTATTATTATTTATTTTTTCAGTTTCTCTCMCGACCCCTAGTTTGGGATACACTGCTATAMCTTGTTCTCCATCTTTTTAAATAGTGAGCCAACATGTTTTCAGCACTTATTTCCCTGACTGATTAAAACTTGTTTACTTGCGCTCTCGTCTCTGCAACAGACATACAGTTCCTTCAGAAAGTATTCACACCCTTGACTTTTTCCGTTTTTTTTGTCGCCGCCTGAATTTAAAATGGATTAAATTTAGATTTGTGTCACTGGCCTACACACAATACCCCATAATGTCAAAGTGGAATTATTTTTAGAAACTTTTTAAACAAATTAATAAAAAAGGAAAAGCTGAAATGTCTTGAGTCAATAATTTTTTGTAGCTTAAAGCGGCAATCAGCAGTTGAAACGATAGTGTGCTCTGGAGTAATGGAACCACTCTCAAATTCATAGACAAAGGTATGGTTGCAAAGACTGGCCATCCGTGATATCAAAGTGATAGCTGTATCATGTTGTGAGTGTTTGTTTACATTTACTTCGTTTACAGACATTGGAGTAAAACAAGCTTGTATTTTGGTTTCTCATTGAGTATGACAGTTGAGCTAAGCTCATGAGGCATTTATAAGTTCTTCAAGAATCACTGTACATATCATTCATTTATAGGTCTAAAATGTATGTACAGTAGCTACTGCGTATTGCCCCTTTAAACCATTCAAAAGATAGAGCCATCTTTGTAGGAAGAAAACAGAAACCTCTGTTTATTACAGCCACATCTAGCAGCTACCGGAGGTTACTGATGTTTTCCCGGTTTTATGAACCAAGTGCSAATTTGGTTCGAATACCATTTTCAAATTAGGTGACCGCACATGGGGTCCGGYCCCCTAGTTTGGGAAAAGCTGCCTTGGTGTTTCTAAAACTGTCCTAAAGGGAGGATTGTGTTTTGTTGGTGAGGAGTGGTCGCAGTAAGAAGACTGAATTATTATTATTATTATTAAAATATCTATAAAAAAATATTATATTTGACAAAATGTGAAAATCAATGTTTTCTTCCAGCCCAACGTGATGAGCTGAGGGAGATCTTCAACGACATCAGCAGCAGCAGCGATGACGAGGAGGATGAGGGGGACCTGCGTCATGAGGACGAGGACCTGAACATCATGGACATGGAGGAAGACCTGGTTAGACAGCTCCAAGACAAACTCAACGAGTCATCAGACGGTGCTCGGGACGAGGCAGACAGGAACAACCAGATAGGTGAGGCCGGATGGAGAASAGGGGTGGTGGAAAGAGAAAGAAGGGCAACGGAGAGTGGGCGAGTTTGTTTTTCATCGCCGGGGCGATTGGGGGGTTGAAGATTGCAGTCATAGATATTAAGAGATTGGCATTCCGTCCCCAGGTTGACACAACATGTTCCTTTGCAATAACATTGTTATTTCTATTCTAAGTGGAGTGTGATTGTTTTTTAATTGGTATAAACATGGTGCCTGTCTACAGTATTGGATAAGCAGCCAATGTGGGGAGAGGAGGAACGGGGGGATGATATGTGGCTGTAATAGCAGCACAGAAGCACAGAGTACAGACAGACAATAAGATGACCTCAAATCACATGAACCACTCTCAATGTCCCCATGTCAAAACGGACGACGGCAGTACCCCACCCTACACAAGTGKGCTTGAGTTGGAATGAAGCTGAGTTTTCTAGGTCAGAGAGACATCTCCCTCCCTCCTCCCTATCCCTTCATCTCCAGTTATATCCCCATTCAGAAGACGGACAGGTACTCGCTCTCTCCTCCTGGGGCTGGTTCAGCCACTGTGCTTTCTGTGACAGCTCACTGGCTTACATGGAACCGTCTGTCACACAGCCACCCCCGTCCTGCAGCTCTCCCGACACTCTTGTAGGGCTGCCTCTTTCAAAGTCTGGCTGTGGCCGTCTACACGTAGTGCTTGTAATGAGGACCATGGCATCTGAAAAGGGGTTTTCAATCAATACTGACTGTGTGGGATGATGTTAGCTAAGACGGTGGCTCAGTGTGTATTAGGTTTTGATTGAATTGAATGGAAGCCACATGACCGCTGTTCCTTAGTAATACGAGCCCCTGTGGACCAGAGAATGAGAGCAGTCCGTTCTATTCCTTCGATTTCTATGGAGCAGAAAGCTAACATTCACCTCAGTCACTTAGCCTGGTCTTATATTCACTTTAAATATGCCTATTGCACACTTTAAAACCCAAAGTAATCTGTCAAGCTGAATCCGCGTCCTATCACATCAGTTGTGTAGATCCGTCTATATGSCTCAATCCCCAAATGAATGGAAAAGATAAGCACTGACTAAAATCAGGAAATTGATACCTGGGGTCTGTATTTTTTTATTTAACAAGTCAGTTAAGAACAAATTGTTATTTACAATGACGGCCAAACCCTCCCCTAATCCGGACGACGCTGGGCCAATTGTGCGCCACCCTATGGGACTCCTGATCACGGCCGGTTGTGATACAGCCCGGGATCGAATCAGGGTCTGTAGTGACGCTTCTAGCACTGAGATGCAGTGCCTTAGACCGCCTTAGACAACTGCGCCATCTCAATAGTCTCACAACGTTGCGTCTTCTCTCGAAGTTGCTAGGTCTATGTGAGTCCTAGAACAATCTAAATCTAAATTCAACATGTAAAGTGTTGCCCCCATATTTTATGAGCTGAAATAAAACATCCCAGAAATGTTCCACACGTACAAAAATCTTATCTCTAAAAAATTCTTCCTGTTAGTGAGAATTTCTCCTTTGCCAAGATAATCCATCCAACTGACAAGTGTGGTATATCAAGAAGCTGATTAAACAGCATGATCATTACACAGGTGCACCTTGTGCTGGGGACAATAAAAGGCCATTCTAAAATGTGCCGTTTTGTCACACAACACAATGGCACAGATGTGTATGGTGTCGTGTAGGCGAGCAGTTTGCTGATGTCAACCTTGTGAACAGAGTGCCCCATGGTGGTGGTGGGGTTATGGTATGGGCAGACATAAGCTACGGACAACAAACACAATTGCATTTTATTGACTACAATTTGAATGCACAGAGATACCGTGACGAGATCATGAGGCCCAASGTATCTGTGACCCACAGATGCATATCTGTATTCCCAGTCATGTGAAATCCATAGATTAGGGCTTAATGAATTTATTTAAATTGACTGATTTCCTCATGAACTATAACTCAGGAATATCTTTGACATTTTTGCATGTTGCATTCATATTTTTGTTCAGTGTATGTATATTTTTACAAAACATCCACATACAGAGGCACTATACCATCCCACTATATCATCCCTGCCCAGACCCACAGCCCAGTCTCCAGCACCCGTATCACTCTCCAACACATGGCCTCAAACTGCACCATTTTGTTCCTCTCTGTCGCCCACACACTTAACATTTAGATAATTAAGCATTTGCTTTCCATTGTGCGATGGAGGATTWGTTGATTTCCAATTAAGTATACGTTTTTTTCAAGATGATATATGAGAAAAGTATCGTCTAAGCCAGCAAGTTTCTCACTACACCCCCAAATGCCGTGTCATGAAATATGCAGACAGACGGATTAAAAGTGAATGTACATTGTAATACTACTGCCAACGTTCTTACTCCGCCCATAACTTTTGGATTTTATAGTATTCCCAGAAGGCGTGCATTATTTAGTCATTGTTCGTTTTACACTTAAGTCATGARTCTGCCTTTGRGCTGTAGAATTGGTGAATTCTGTCTCTTGTATAATCAATTCTATACATTAGTTTATACTGGTTTGAGCATAGATTTTCATGACCTGGAATTTTGTTAGCGCCAACATTCCCTCCACTCTGTGCCAATAGTCTTGGTTCCAATAGTTTATATATTTRTTACATCTTAACTATCATATGAACATCCTTTTCTTACTCAGATAAGGTTTCTTCAAAATTACTCTGATGTCCAAAAGATTTCAAATGGACATTTCTTGATATGAAACTTTTAAGTTGCATGTGTTTGAAAATATTTACACTACCGTTCAAAGGTTTGGGGTCACTTAGAAATGTCCTTGTTTTTGAAATGACATTTTAAAAAATTGTCCATTTTAAAATAACATAAAATTGATCGGAAATACAGTGTAGACATTGTTAATGTTGTAAATGACTATTGTAGCTGGAAACGGCTGACAAGTCGTCAACTGGCAGCTTCATTAAATAGTACCCACAAAACACCAGTCTCAACGTCAACAGTGAAGAGGCCACTCCGGGATGCTGTTCTTCTAGGCAGAGTTCCTCTGTCCAGTGTCTGTGTTCTTTTTCCCATCTTAATATTTTCTTTATATTGGCCAGTCAGAGATATGGTGAAGTGAAGAGGCATCCCGGAGTCGCCTCTTCACTGTTGACGTAAGTGTCATCTGGGGAGGAGCATGCTCATCTTCAATATGTACCCATGTTCCTCTTTAGTGCGTTTAACGATGTCGCAAGTAAAAGCCCTGGGTGGCCGCTTCTCAATGTCTCCTTTTCATCATTCACACTCTAATTAAGGAGCTGGAAGAAGGAAGCTTGTCCTCTGTGTATCCTGATCAGTGCAGGTCAAAGAGAGGAAGCCCTGGTTGTTTTTCTTTCTTCAATTGGGCCTGTAGCAAATGGCTGGTCTTGGTGGTGCTGTGTGTGGAAGAGTCAGTTGGTTGAATCTCCATACAAGTCGCCTCCTTTCAAGTTTTCCTTTCCCTGCGTCCTACGTATCTTAAATTGATGCATGTCTCGTGGTAGGCGTCCAGCGTATTGTTTTCACTCTAATGTAGGTTAAAGGAATAGCTATATTTCTGTGGTTTTTCTTCTTCATTAGTCCACTTTTGATACMGTCCCGACATGTTTTGCATGTCAGCAATCAAGTTCAAGATATAGGACTTTCAAAATGCAAATTGTAACATCAACATTTTGGGACGAATGAAGAACATTCGGGGGGGGGAAAACTCTCTGTTTAGTGTGGGTTATTCCTTTAAAAAGTGGAGACAAGCAGAGGAATACACTTGATACTATGGAGATATGAAGTAGACTGTGTGTTTTGAGATGGGAATGGTTCCTTTGTCTGTTCCTGTAGTGATGGAGTACCAGATGCAGATAGACTGTGTGAAGGCCAAGCTGAAGGAGACGCGCGCCCGCAAGAAACAACAGGAGGACCTCATCATGAAGGTGGAGAACCAGGCCCTGAAGGTGAGTTATCGACGCACACAACTTTGACATTACGTTTGATTTATTCAGCAGACTGAGATGACCACAAAGGATGATTCATAAATAAGGCCTTCAAAAACAAGTCTTAGTAGCAGGCTCATATTCACCCCCACACTCATATTCACACTTTCACTCAAACACACACAKCGAGACACTCTCTCACTCACACACGCAGACACACACCGAGGCAACCTTGGAGGGAGAAGTCTTTATGTGGAATATTACCCCTCTAAGCGACTGAGTGTAAAACTTCCCAAACTCAGACCGCATAAAGAAGGCATAAATATTACATTTCCACCATCAGCCCTTTGGGGGGGGGGGGGAGCATTAAAAAATCATTGTTCCGCCAACTGCTCTTCGGGGACAGATTTACAACGTGTGAGACACGGGCGGGGACAGATTTATTTTTTTACCATGTCGTTTCAGCTCTGTGCTCGGCTGGCCGGGTCTGGCTGTGATCTATCTTTCACTGTTATTATCACAGCCACAGMAAAAGGTCACGGTTGTCTGACTGGCATTCCAAGTGGCCTTTCTGTCAGATGGAAGATACGCTCGCTAGGAAACGGCGGCATGCTGAAATTTCAAACATCAAAACAAACTAAGGGAACTGTCTAATGACTGACCTCATTTTTTGTTTTCCCTCCCCTCCCTCTCTTCTTTCTGCAGAACCGCTTTCAGGCTCTGCTTAATGAAATTATCCATCAGGAGGAGAGAGAGATGGAGCAGGTAATGTTGTCTGAGGAAGACGGGAAAGGACATTTTAAAACTGCATCAGTTTATGACCTCTTGTTGGTTATGAGTTATAAATGTAATGAATTATTGTCTTTGGTATCAAGCAGCATTTGCTGTAAAGGAATGTGAAGGTGCAACTACGCTGCTTGAATAAGAGAGACAATCTAACCGAAACATGTTTGTTTGTGAGAACTGCTGTTGTCTTCCTCTAGTGACTGAACATCCCTACACATCCAGCTTTTAGAAGGATAAGGGTGGTCTTTATAGCCAACATCCAAGCCAATTGGTTTGCTCAATCTTAATCAATCTTAATTTGGATTGTCAAGAACTCCTAACACCAATCTGAGTATCTGTATCAACTTGTGTCTGTCTTCACATCAGCTTGGTTAATGTTGGAAGATGTGTTAATCATCCACTTAGCCTACCAATGACACCCGGGCGTTCGGCATCAACCGATCTCTGCTCCGTTTCTCTGTCCCAACAGCTGGCCTCGCTTCAGGAGCAGCTGGACTCGCTGATCGAAAAGTGACCCAAGTGACCACCAGGGGGCAGCCAAGTGTCAAATAGGCGCAGTGAGAACCACGGGGGAAGAGCGAAGAAGCATCTGCCACCTCTGACAACCCTCCTCAGTGACATGCTGTGTCATTCCATTATACATTTTCCCTTTAGCCTCCAGACATCATGACATAATTTGTTGAAGGATTCATTTTTATTTTGTATTGTTCCTATTTTAATTCTGGGATGTTGTCGTGTTAGTAGGATTATAGAATGAGGGTTGTCTGTCTGCTACTCTGTATGAATAAACACTTTGTTTTACCATTCAATCGTGTGTCTGTGTTTGACATTTTCTAGTGACACCGTTTTACTTCATCTGAGTGACCATACCTATTACATACTAAGTCATCAACCCTGTTGACTGGACAGTGGTCTCCTATATCCTCTGATTACCCTCCTACCTTCTAAAAAGATTTTCTTCCACAGTGATCTCTCTCTACCTCGCCCTCACATGTTCCTCTGGTCACCCGCCTCTGACTTCATACAGGGGATTATTCTGACGATTGAGGGGGGGGTGGATTAGCACACTCAGATTAAAATGGCCATCTCCAAAACTCTGGTAATCCAGCCATCTGTCAGAGAGCAGGAGGGATGCCCCGGGCTGCAGCAGGACGCCAACACAAACAATCCCGCCTCACTAGGCTAATTAGGGAGAGCAGGAGAGTGAGAGGAGAAAGACACACACTGGGAAGTGGCACACGCTCCACTGCCTTTCTCCCAGAGCCTGCAGTGTAGCCCCATGGTATGAAATACACCTTTATACATTCTGACAGTTTACAGAAAAGGAGGTTTGGTCCCGAAATGGAGGAGACGTACCTACTGAACAGCCAAGAAGAACGTTCTGGCTGGAGGGACTGGCCCAGTGCCACGTTTAACGCCTGGGACCAAGGTAACACCCTGCATTCGTGATGGCATCGATTCCTTATAGGGCAATACTTTTGACCAGGGCCAGCATATAGTGCTCTGGTCAACAGTAGCATCCTATATACTGTACGGAATCGGTTGCCATCTCAGAAAACGCTGAACTATAGAAATGCCTAGGGTTTAATGTGTGGAGAAAATGATGCAATGTATAATTAGCATTGTGTAGTAATTAATACTTCACAGACTGATGCATATTTTTTGAGATCATTGTATCTCTCTGCCCACCTCAATTAGACTCTGTTGAATAATTCATGCAAGCAATTAAAATATTCTGTATCTGAGCGTAACACACCACAAACATTTGGTCAACGCAATTGCTACACAGCGTATTGGCATCTGTGGGGTTTGAACAGTCGCGGATCAGTGTGTTCGTGCACGGGCTGTGTGGTACTGATCTATGGCTGATGACGTCCCCTAACCACACACAGACACCTCACCACATCCAGCCATATGGCCCCGGGCCTGAAGTCCAAGGATGACAAAGATTTTCCGGGACAATGCCAACATGAATATCTGGCCCGTTCCCCAATTGTGTTCTGTGCTGCTCCCATTCTGTCGAGGAGCCTCCCACTCGGTTCCACATAGTTCAAACCAACACAGCATACAAATGACTCACATTAAAGAGAGCAAAAGAGGTTGGGGCCGTAGCATTCCAAATACATACAGACAGAATTGAGCAGAGGGTCAGCCAGAGTCCATAAACACCCCCCTGTGTGTGTATSTGCACATGTGTGTGTGTTGACAGTGGAACGTTCTGGAACATATGACAACAGCCTCCTCTCCTCTGCTCTGCTCTGCCACTCTCTACCCCCCCCCTCCCTCCAGACGCTGTTGGACAACTTTGAGCGCAGGGTGATTGACGGCAGTCATAAAACCAAAGTGCCGGCACTAGATTTTTGTGGGGAAGATGTTCAAGATGGAGGTGTGGGAGACGCTGCTGACCTCCATGAGGATCGGAGAGGTGGCCGAGTTCTGGTGTGATGCCGTTGTGAGTCCAGCGACCGTTCTGGTTCAAACGCACAGACACACACACTTTCCCCTACCCGAGGTGAAACAGAGGTCAGAGTCAGAAGACTCAGGGACTTTCAATTTTCTGGTAATTAGTGTTCACTGGGATGGGGGAGGAAGCTGCTCCTCTCCTCCTTCTCATGCAGATGAAGCAGCCTCCGGTGGCCACCTACATGCTCTTATTAAAAACTGAAACAAAGAAATATTTTTGTGCGCCTCAATTTCTCTATTTCTCTCTCCATCTGGAGAAACAAAGAGTAGGAAGCATTTGCAAGTCAAATGGGGCTATTGATTGTGATTTGTTAGTTTAGGGCCGCTGGTTCATCAACCAGCAGGGGTGACGTGAGGCACATCAATGTTTGTGTGGTGTTCCTGTCTCTAGTCAACTCACATTTTATTTGTCACGTGCTTCGTAAACAACAGGTGTAGACTAACAGTGAAATGCTTAATTACGGGTCCTTTTCCAACAATGCAGAGTTAAAGACTAAGAGGAATAAATACACAGAGAATAACAAATAAATAGTCAAAATAACATGGCTAGAGTATAAACAGGGAGTAGCAGTACAGAGTCGATGTGGAGGGGTACGAGGTAATAACATGGCTAGAATATAAACAGGGAGTAAGAGTACGAGTGATGTGGAGGGGTACGAGTAATAAATGGCTAGAATATAAACAGGGAGTAGCAGTACAGAGTCGATGTGGAGGGGTACGAGGTAATACATGGCTAGAATATAAACAGGGAGTAGCAGTCAGAGTCGATGTGGAGGGGTAGAGGTAATAACATGGCTAGAATATAAACAGGGAGTAGCAGTACAGAGTCGATGTGGAGGGGTACGAGGTAATAACATGGCTAGAGTATAAACAGGGAGTAGCAGTACTGAGTCGATGTGGAGGGGTATGAGGTAATTGAGGTAGCAATGTACATATAGGTAGGGGTAAAGTGACTAGGCAACTAGATAGATAATAGACAGTAGCAGCAGCAGCAGCGTATGTGGTGAAAGTGTGTGGTGTCAGTATGCATCTGTGCGCGTGTTATGTGTGTGTGGGCGTATGTAGTGTGTGTGTGTATGTGTGTGTTTTAGTCTCAGTGTAAGCATGTATGAGTGTGTAGGTTGAGTCCAGTGTGTCAATCCAGAAACTGTCAAGCGCTATGATGAAACTGGCTCTAATGAGGACCGCCACAGGAAAGGAAGACTCAGAGATACCTCTGCTGCAGAGGATATGTTCATTAGAGTTACCAGCCTTAGAAATTGCAGGCCAAATAAATGCTTCACAGAGTTCAAGTTTTTATTTTATTTGTATTTTTTATTTATCCGTTATTTTACCAGGTAAGTTGACTGAGAACACATTCTCATTTGCAGCAACGACCTGGGGAATAGTTATAGGGGAGAGGAGGGGGATGAATGAGCCAATTGTAAACTGGGGATGATTAGGTGACCGTGATGGTTGAGGGCCAGATTGGGAATTTAGCCAGGACACCGGGGTTAACACCCCTACTCTTACGATAAGTGCCATGGGATCTTTAATCTTTAAGTAACAGACACATCTCAACATGAACAGTTCAGAGGAGACTGCATGAATCAGGCCTTCGTGGTCAAATTGCTGCAAAGAAACCACTACTAAAGTACACCAATAAGAAGAAGAGACTTACTTGTCCTTTGGTCTGATGAGTCCAAATTTGAGATTTTTTGTTCCAACCGCCATGTCTTTGTGAGACGCAGAGTAGGTGAACGGATGATCTCCGCATGTGTGGTTCCCACCGTGAAGCATGGAGGAGGTGGTGTGGTTGTGTGGCGGTGATTTGTTGGTCACACTGTCAGTGACTTATTTAGAATTCAAGGCACTTATAACCAGCATGGCTACCACAGCATTCTGTAGTGATACGCCATCCTATCTGGTTTGCACTTAGTGGGAATATCAATTGTTTTTCAACAGGACAATGACCCAACACACCTCCAGGCTGTAGAAGGGCTATTTGACCGAGAAGGAGAGTGATGGAGTGCTGCATCTGGCCTCCACAATCACCCGACCTTAACCCAATTGAGATGGTTTGAGATGAGTTGGACCGCAGAGTGAAGGAAAAGCAGCCAACAATTGCTCAGAATATGTGGGAACTCCTTCAAGAATGTTGAAAAAGCCTTCCAGGTGAAGCTGGTTAATGGAATGCCAAGAGTGTGCAAAGCTGTCATCGAGGCAAAGGGTGGCTACTTTGAAGAATCTAAAATCTGAATATATATTTTGATTTGTTTAACACTTTTTTTGGTTACTATATGATTCCATATGTGTTATTTCATAGTTTTGATGTCTTCACTATTAGTCTACAATGTAGAAAATAGTAAATATGAAGAAAAACACTTGAATGAGTAGGTGTGTCCAAACTTTTGACTGGTACTGTATATATAGGGGTAAGGTGACTTGGCATCAGGATATATGATAAACAGAGAAGCGGCAGCATAAATMATGATTGTATGTGAGTGTGTGTGTAGAGTCAGTATAAATGTGTGTGGGTGTTATGTATGTGTTGGAATGTCAGTGTGTGCGAGTGTGTAGAGTCCTGTGAGTGTGCATAAAGACACAAATTAAAATAAAATACAAGGGTCAACTCAGACTTGTACCGCTTGCCATGCAGAAGCATAGATAACAGTTTATGGCTTAGGTGGCTGGAGTCTTTAATCATTTTCCGGGCTTTCCTTCCACACCACCTGATATAGAGGTCCTGGATGAAAGGGAGCTCGGCCCCAGTGATGTACTGCGCTGTCCGCACCACCCTCTGTACCGCCATGCAATTGAGGGCGGTGCTGGTGCCATACCAAGCAGTGACACAGCCAGTCAAGATGCTCTCAATGGTGCAGCTGTATAACGTTTTGAGGATTTGAGGGCCCATGCCAAACCTTTTCAACTTTCTAAGGGGGAAGAGGCGCTGTCGTGCCTTCTTCACGACTGTGCAAGTATGAGTGGACCATTTTAAGTCCTTAGTGATTTGGACACAGAGGAACTTGAAGCTCTCGACCCGCTCCACTGCTGCCCCGTTGATGTGGATGGGAACGTGCTCGCACCCCCCCTTATCAATCAGGTAACATTCTGAATATACACTGAGGGTACAAAACATTAGGAACACCTTCCCAATATTGAGTTGAACCCCCCCTTTTGCCTTCAGAAAAGACTCAATTTGTCGGGGCAGGGACTCTACAAGGTGTCGAAAGCGTTCCACAGGGATGCTGCCACATGTTGACTCCAATGCTTCCCACAGTTGTGTCAAGTTGGCTGGATGCCCTTTGGGTGGTGGACCATTCTTGATACACACGGGAAACTGTTGCGTGTGAAACACCCAGCAGCGTTATCGTTCTTGACACACTCAAACCGGTGCGCCTGGCACCTACTACCATACCCTGTTCAAAGGCACTTAAATCTCTTGCCCATTCACCCTCTGAATGGCACACATACACAATCCATATCTCAATTGGCTCAAGGCTTAAACATCCTTCTTTAACCTGTCTCCTCCCCTTCATCTACAATGATTGAAGTGGATTTAACAAGTGATGTCAATAAAAGATTACAGCTTTCACCTGGATTCACTTGGTCAGTCTATGTCAGGGAAAGAGCAGGTGTTTTTTAATGTTTGTCTACTCAGTGTTCAGCTATGGTTTGGGGAAGGGTTAAAGGGAGAGGAGAAAAGAGGGGTTGAATGCATTACACACAACACACACAGGTTTAACAGGTAGTACACACACACCAGTGATAATACACACAACACATATACACACACACACCAGTGATAATTGGCACATCCCATTAGCAGTACACCCCCCACTGTTTACTGAAACATATCTAAACACATGCAGCACCACACCTCCACACCCACACACACACACACACACCACTGCCGATCACACACATCTGTCCAAACAAACACATCTTGGCGCCCACAAATACATCTCCAGACAACCATTCCAACCATTTACATTACAAGTCAACTCCAAACACAGCCTTCTCTCTCTGTCTCCAACAAACAACATCTCATCCTGCCTCAACCACTCAGCTCACAAACAAAACGGGTTATGCAACCAGCCACTAACCACCAGGGGTACAGGCAGAGGCAATAACAACAACCTGGATCCTTGGGATGTCATTACCCCGTTTAAAATGATTAAGGTAAGGGTTAAATGTAGGGACGTCCTAAGGATCTCGGATACCACGAACCAACATTAAATCCTCAGCCAAGTGGAGCTGGGTCGTGTTCAGTAGGCAACAAATGAAGAAAACTAGGAGGGACTAAAAGGTCTTGTCCAATAAGAAATGCTAATTTTCATTTTCAGTGGCAAAATGTTTTGCTAAAATGTGCGTTATTAAACTAGACCCTGGATGACTTTTCATTTGCTCTGCCTGTCGCCCCTGCTCTCCACAGATGGGAGACCCCTTCTTCTACAAGCGGGATTTGTGGATATTGGACAAGGATGAGAAGATGAAGGAATTTCCACATTTCCAGGGATTAGCACTGTGCTGCCTTCTATGATTGTCTCCATAATCCTCAAGGAGTCTGACATACACAATATAGCTCAGTACCCTATGAATCATACTGAACCCTGAGACACTGTCCATAGAGGCTGTCTTTTCTTGGCTTCACTTTCTGTTCCACTGCATCGACTTATAGCGATGGCTGTGTGRGTGCGTGCGAGCGTGCAAGCGTGCGAGCAAGTGTGTGTGAGAGAAATCGTGGAATCCCTCCCAGCTCCAGTAGACCAGTAGGAACTGTTGAGTCCCAGTCCTCATAATGAGGCTTATGGGAATGGCCTGCCTGCTGGTTCCTAGTACCTTCCTTCTTCTCATCTACGAGAGCACCTTTCCTCCCTCTCTTCCTCTCAATCTCCTCCTCTCCCCTCCCATCCTTTTCCCCTTTGCCATCTCTCACTCTCTCCCCTCCCCTTGTCGTGTCATATTATCTTCTAGTCTCCATCACTTCCTATCTGCCATCCACCTCTCCTTAGCGTCCCCTCCTTCACTCCTTCCCTCCATCTGGGGAGACATCTTCTTTCTGAGAGGGACTCTGAGTCGGCGGAGGCTCTCCGTGGAGCTCTGTTATTGCCGGAGGCTATGAAGAAATCTATTTAAATGTTGGCAGAATGAAAGATTTAGAGGGAAGTGGGGATGAAATAGAGCGGAAAAGAGAGGAGAGCCATCAATGGGGATGTAAACCGGGCATTCCAGCCCACTCCTCAGAGACAGGATTAGGTGGTGTTTCTGAGACAGGGGGCCTGTGTCAGAAGGACACTCTCTGTTTCTTTCTCAGTCTCTCTCTTTTATATTTCTCTATCTGTCTCTCTCTCTCTCACTCTTTCACACGCCATCTCATGTGCACACACACACACCCACACACACAACAACACACACCCACACACACAACAACACACACACACACATTATATCCCTCAGTAGGTTTGACGTGTTCTGCGCTGATAAGAAAACACAGTAATTGGCGATGTACCATATTCAAGCATGCACAGGCCTATATGAATAAAAATGACTATCACAGCTATTTCATAGTTAATGACACTACACTGATGCATCCATTCTAATGAAGCCTCAATTTCAAAGATAGTAGTGAATATTGATTAATATTTCCATCTTATACCTTAATAGAATCTCTCTGTCTCTCTCTCTACCGTTCTCTCTCTCCACGCTTCCATTAATAACATCTCTCTCTCCTCCCTTCTCTCTCCATGCTTCCATCTCCCCCCTCCCCTTTCCTACTATAAGAGGCCTAAAAGGAATTGTATGGTCAATCCGCCTTCTGCATTGTGGCAATGCGGCATTTACGGTGATACGGCCTCTGCAGAAGTCAGGGCATTCATACTTCTTGTGATTTGTGTAGCAGATCAGAGCTGTTGAGCAGAGCTGTTGTGAAGGAAGTTGTGAAGGAAGTTCGTTTGTGTTTATACAGGACCTCCCGCCCCCACCTACCTTCAACCACACTGTTACAACATTTGGTAAGCGCACTGATATGCGGTTCAGAGCTCGATTTGGCCTCTGCATGCGTACGGAGGCTCCGCAATTGCGTCACACCCTTCACAAGGAGCCTCCGGCCACAAATTTCTGATCGAGCATTTCAATTGGCTTTAAGGCCCATGCTCAGAGCTGCCATTGACAGCATTGGTCGTGAGACACATGCGTTTGACACGCTTCTCACGCGCACACGCCACACCTCTTATATCTCACCCATTGGAAAGTACTGCTTTTATTATTTGTATTTGTCCATTGTATAGTGCGTATACAATTTTTACTTTTCAACTGTGCTCCACATCGTTTTGAAATCGAAGCATCTGCGACCGCAATTGAATATTACGCGCGGAACCTCTATCATTGTAAGGGATGTATGGGATCAAACGGGATTGGATGCGAGTTGTAAAGAAACACCCATCAAGATTAGAGTGGAGCTGAATGGAGCTGAATGGAGAGAGAACGTTCTCCACTGAGATGATACAACTGTTTAAAGAGCAGCACTGTAGGCCCTGTTTTATGTACAATGTTGTCAACACAATTAGATTTCCGTTATTCCCGTCCCAATTCAGCCTTTTGACAGCACGTACTAAAATCGTTTTAATCCACACTTGCATTAGTCCCCTCGTTTGGTGATTGGCATTTAGGCTGTGACAAGGAAAAAGCAGCAGACAGACAGACCTACAGTATGTTTTAGCAGGGAAGTTTGGTAGTGACCTGCTGATTGGTAAATATTCAAATAATTTTGTCAACCCAAAAGTGTAAGTTTTGATTCTAGAGGGGGTACAATAAATATACAAATACTTGGGGGAAGATTTATGTAATCTTGTCTTCAGGAGATTTCATTATCAATTTACTTTATTTAGTCTGATCAGTGGAACAATTCTCATTCTTACCAATGGGCTAAGCTATAGGGTAATGAGCGTGCTTCTCAGCAACAACACTACTGCTGTTCCCCACACTAACATTATTTTATTATTACACTTCTTCACAATTTTTACAGTGTAATCACAGATTTGAAATCTGATAGGCCTACTTGTCTTGTTGAAAATGAATTATATGAGGCGATGTATTTTTTACAGCCTTTCATGGACAGTTTTGAATAAGTCATGCAAATAAGCATTGGATATTAGATTCTCCAGGCCTTGAACATAATTTTTGACATTTTCGTATTATGCGGATTCTAGTCAGAAATGGTAGGGGGACTCACAACTCATAAACACATCATATTTTGTCTATGTAAGATGATGGCAGGGATATTCAACTAGTTGGCATAAACCCTAGGATATTGATGTTTATCAGATTTCTCTTCAAGGTTGGGTGATTTTGAGAAATGAATTGTTATAACAAGAACATTTTCAAACACCAATCATTTGGGAAACATAGATCAGGGAAGGCCAATCCTCCTGGAGAGGAAGCAGGATTTTCTTCCAGACCTATTTTAAAGAGATAGTTCACCAYAATTACAAAATATAAAAGGTTTGTATCCTTACCTTGAAAGCAGTCTATGGACAAGAKGACAGCAATCTCTGYTTTGGTGACCCACTGCCATTAATACTATAATAGTATTTGATTTGCACAGCATTCCCACTGACCTTCCCTCTGTCTCCCCATCTCATTTCACTACTGTCTGAATAGTGTCAAACCACTTAAGAAATGTGTTTAAAATAATATTTAATCCCCCGAAAATCTCAAAATAACAAAGTCATCGAATTRTGAGTGTTCATTTAATGTTAAAAGTTTGTCTGAATACCCCTGACCTGTAAAATGTTCCTCCCCCAGACCCCGTCTAAGCAAAGTCTCAATCCAAGKTTTCTTCAAAAGTTGGCAGTCCTGCCCATGCTGCAGTGTGGAACGAGAAGGAAGCCAATAAATGCTTTCACATTGTGTCCAACCCGGACATACGCTTGCCTCTCTGGTACACAAAGAGCGGAGGGCCTTCGCTGATAGAATGAGGGGGAAATACTGMGAGGAGAAGGAGAAATACTGGAACTGCCTGGAGCAGGAGGAGAAAGGGGGGAAGAAAGGGGAGGAAGAGGAAGAAGAGAAAGAGGATGCAGCGTAGGATGAGAGCAAGGAGACCGAAGTGAAAAAGGAGGATGAATGCAAAGATGAAAAACCATGGAACATGGTTGTAACGAACGGTGAAACAGCCATTACTGCTACAGTGAAAGATAAGGCTACAATGAAGGATGAAACAGCCAATAAGAAGGCAGAGAGCAGTCTGGAAATCCAGACCAATCAGAGCTCTCCGTCCGTGGGAGAGGGGATGGACTGGCAGCAGAAGTTAAGACATCACGTTCCTGCAGAAGGAGGGCAATGTCCTGCTTACAGAGAAATACAGCGAGGCCACAAGGAGGAGGCCCTGGAGCATGTGGACTTCATTCAGAACAAGGTGTGTTAGTTCCTTCAGCGGTCAGTTGATTCAGTGATATTTTAATTCAGTGATGTGTTCCAACGGTGTGTCCATTAAGTGGAATGTTCATTCATTCATTGGTCTCTTCATTCAGGGTAAGGTTTTCATTCAGTGTGAAACAACATTCATCTAGTCACATAACTGATAATACACTTGGAAATAAGTATTTAGAGAGAAAKTCATGTTTTATTAGAGTGGCAAGCTGAAAAACAAAATGAATGTGGTTATGAAATGATTAAGAATGATGACGACAATCCATAAAGGCAATAGGACATTTGCTGGATAATGTTTGTGTTTTTGGATGATCTTTTGAACACAAGGTGACTCCTCTAAGAGACCGAAGGAGAGCCATCGGTTCATGCCATCTCACAAGCTTTAATCATGTTCCATTGTTGCCACTCCACTGAAGAGAGAAGAGCAAGGCTACAGGGTTGTAGGTACACTGGCAGAACAGAACAGGAACAGACAGAGGAGAGATGGAGATAAAAATAACAGAGACCCTTGGAGATTTAGTGACAGCGCTTGCCCAGGCATCTCTTACTCTCTGTTACCCCCCCCCCCRCCCCCRCCCCCTCCCACTATTTCTGTCTCTCCCCCTTGCTCTTTCTCTCTCTGTCAAGCCTTCTACATTTTCTCTCTGTGTCTCCCTCTCTCTCTCTCTCCCCCACCCACTCTTTCCCTCACTCTATGTATCCCTCCCCTCTCTCCATCCCCCTCCCTCCCGTCATCAATATATTTGCCTCTCCCTCCCTCTTTCCATCCCTATATCTCTCTCTCTGCCACCCTCCTTCTCCCTCCTTTCCTCCCTCCCCATCCCTCTCTCATGGTGGACTATAAAGAGAGGAGGGAGGACTGGGACTCTCTGGAGAAGGTGCGTGTGCCGAACACTCTCAACCTCAGCCAGTGTCTGCTGGAGCTCAGGGACTATCAGGAAGTTGTGACGCTCAACACCAAGCTGCTCAAGAAACACACGTGTACTTTCCTTCTCACACACACTACCTCTCATTCTGTATGCTTTTCTCTTCCTTTGTCTTTGTTTCTTACCGCTCCTCGCCTCTGTCGGTTTCCCTCTCTCTTCCTGTACCTGTCTCCTCTTTGTCTGTTTCTCTCTCCATCACCCTCTCTCTTCCTGCACCTGTCTCCTCTTCATCTGTTTCTCTCTCCATCACCCTCTCTCTTCCTGTACCTGTCTCCTCTTCATCTGTTTCTCTCTTCATCACCCTCTCTCTTCCTGTACCTGTCTCCTCTTCATCTGTTTCTCTCTTCATCACCCTCTCTCTTCCTGCACCTGACTCCTCTTCGTCTGTTTCTCTCTCCATCACCCTCTCTCTTCCTGCACCTGTCTCCTCTTCGTCTGTTTCTCTCTTCATCACCCTCTCTCTTCCTGTACCTGTCTCCTCTCTCTGTTGCATCATTCTCTAGGCACTGTTTTCTAAAGACAACAGTCAAGAGTGATATTCATTGTTTCCTTTTAATCTGAATTATTTATCACGGAGTGGATGTGATATTGATTTACTGATCATATCCTTCTCCTTTGCTCTTTCTGTTCTTTCACTCCCTTTGTATTTTTCTTCTCTATTCCTCTCTTACCCACTTTCTGGGCCTGTCTCCTGTTCCCTCGCTCCTTCGCTCAATCTCTAACTACACATAATTTACTCTGTCTCCATCTCCCCCTGTCTCTTCTAATATCCCTCTCTCTTATTCCCTCTCTCCTCCCTGCTTTTTCTCCTCTTACTTCTTTCTGACTGTTGACTCTTCCATTTCCTTCCCTCTACAAATGTCTTCCTCTACTGGACCTCTACCTCCGCGTCATACCCTACCCTCCTCCTCTGATCCCTTCACCCTCTGCGTACTCCGTATCTCCTTACCTCCCTCCTCTTACCCCTTCCCTCCTCTATCCTTCCCTCCTCCTCTACCCCTCCTCTATCTAGTCCCCGCTCCTCACCCCTCTCCTCGTATCTCTCCTCTATACCCCTCCCTCCTCGTAATCCTTCCACCTCTATCACTCTCTACCCCTCCCTCCTATCCTTTCCCTTCCTCTAACCCTCTCCCTTTCTATCCTTTCCGTTCCCTCCTCTACCGCCTCCCTCCTCGTATCCTCCTATACCCTTCCTCCTCTATCCCCTCTTCTACCCCACCCTCCTCTATCCTTCCCTCCCTATCCCTGCCTCTACTTCCCTCCCTCCTCTATCTTCCCTCTCTACTCCTCCTTCCTCATATACCTCCTCCTCTACCCTCCCCTCCTCTACCTTCTTCTTCTACCCCCCTCCTCTATCCTTCCCTCTCTACCCCTCCCTCCTCTATCCCTCCTCTTACCCCTCCCTCCTCTACCCCTCCTCCTCTATTCCCTCCCCTCCTCTCTCCCTTCCTTCACCCCTCCCTCCTCTATCCTTCCCCTTCCCCTCCCTCCTCTATCCCTCTACCCCTCCTCCTCTACCCCCCTCCTCTACCCTCTCTCCTCTATCCTTCCCTCCTCTACTTCCCTCCCTTCCCTCCTCTATCCTCCTCTACCCTCTTCCTCTATCCCCCCCTCTACCCCTCTCTCCTCTATCTTCCTCCTCTATCCTCCTCTACCCCTCCTCTACCTCGTCTCTCCTATCTCCTTCCCTCCTCTATCCCTCCTTACCCCTCCCTCTCTATCTTCCTTACCCCTCACTCCTCTACCCCCCTCTCTACCTCTCTCCTCTATCCTTCCCTCCTCTATCCCTCTTCTACCCCTTCCCTCCTCTTCCTCCTCTCCACTTCTTCCTCTACCCCTCCTCTACCCTCTCTCCTCTATCCTTCCCTCTCTATCCCTCCTCTACCCCTCCCTCCTCTATCCCTCCTCTACCCCTTCTCCTCTACCCCTCCTCTACCCCTCTCTCCTCTATCCTTCCATCTCTATCCCTCCTCTACCCCTCTCTTCCTCTATCCTTCCCTCCTCTACCTCCTCTCACCTCTCTCCCCTTCCTACCCCCCTCCTCTACCCCTCTCTCCTCTACCCTCATTCCCTCCTCTATCCCTCCTCTACCCCTTCCTCCTCTACCCCCTCCTCTACCCTCTTTCCCTTCCTCCCTCCTCTATCCCTCCCTCCTATTTCTCTGTAGATATCTTCAAGGCAGTGTACCAGCGGGCTAGGGCCCACTTGGCTCTGTGCAACGAGCAGGAGGCCAGGAAGCACTTCCAGATGTTGGAGCGTTTGGAGCCCAGGTTCAAGCCCATCGTCAARCAGGAAAATAAGAGGATGGGTAAGATCCTCTGGAACAAGCACGTCAGCAATAAGAAGAACTACTGGGAAGCTACAGAGGAAAAGTGGGGCCCTGAGGAGAAGAAAGTAAAGAAAACTGGAGGGGAGTGTTGGGAAAGAAGGGGAAGCAGACCCGACTGTAAAAGAGGGAAGTAGTGAWGGAGTGAGAGAGGAGAAGAAGCAAGAGGTAAAGGGGGTGGGGGGAGTGCGAAGACAGCAGCCACTGCTGAGAAAGAGGGAGGTGGTGGTGGAGTGGAAAAGGAGAAGGCTCGTGGGAAGAGAACAGAGAGTGTAGAGGTAAAGAGATGGACAGGCGGGGTAGATAACAGAGCAGGAGATAAAGAGACAGATATGGCAAGGAGATAACGTACAGTTGAATTCGGAAGTTTACATACACTTAGGTTGGAGTCATTAAAACTCGTTTTTCAACCACTCCACACATTTCTTGTTCACAAACTATAGTTTTGGCAAGTCGGTTAGGACATCTACTTTGTGCATGACACAAGTAATCTTTCCAACAATTGTTTACAGACAGATTATTTCACTTATAATTCACTGTATCACAATTCCGGTGGGTCAGAAGTTTACACTAAGTTGACTGTGCCTTTAATCAGCTTGGAAAGTTCCAGAAAATTATGTCATGGCTTTAGAAGCACAAGTCTGGTTCATCCTTGGGAGCAATTTCCAAATGCCTGAAGGTACCACGTTCATCTGTACAAACAATAAAAAAGAATGTGTCTGACTATATGGTGGAAAGACTCCTGTATTTATTTCATTTTTACTTTTGCGTTTTACTAWGAAAAGGCTATGTTTTTTATTTAAGTAGTATGTGTTCAGGAAGTGGAAATTAGTCTAAGCTATAAGAAGTTTGTTAATGGATATTTATATTTTGTGTTTTAAGTTATCATTTCAGGTTTACTTGGTGTTATCACTGTTACACACAATGATGGCAAGTATAAACACCATGGGACCACGCAGCCATCATACCGCTCAGGAAGGAGACAKSTTCTGTCTCCTAGAGATGAACGTACTTTGGTGCRAAAAGTGCAAACAATCCCAGAACAACAGCAAAGGACCTTGTGAAGATGCTGGAGGAAACAGGTACAAAGTATCTATATCCACAGTAAAACMAGTCCTACATCGACATAACCTGAAAGGCCGCTCAGCAAGGAAGAAGCCACTGCTCCAAAATCGCTATAAAAAAGTCAGACTACGGTTTGAAACTGCACATGGGGACAAAGATTGTACTTTTTGGAGAAATGTCCTCTGGTCTGATGAAACAAAAATAGAACTGTTTGGCCATAATGACCATCATTATGTGGAGGAAAAAGGGGGAGGCTTGCAAGCCGAAGAACACCATCCCAACCGTGAAGCACGGGGGTGGCAGCATCATGTTGTGGGGGTGCTTTGCTGCAGGAGGGACAAAAGAGAGAGTTAGGTTAGACACACAGATGGACAACCTAACAAAGGAGTAGGTTAGGACACACAGGATGGACAGACCTAACAAAGGAGAGAGTCAGGTTAGACACACAGATGGACAGACCTAACAAAGGAGGAAGTTAGGTACACACAGATGGACAGAACCTAACAAAGAGAGAGTCAGGTTAAACACACAGATGGACAGACCTAACAAAGGAGAGAGTCAGGTTAGACACACAGATGGACAGACCTAACAGAAGAAGAGTCAGGTTAGACCACAAGATGGACAGACCTAACAAAGGAGAGAGTCAGGTTAGACACACAGATGGACAGACCTAACAAAGGAGAGAGTCAGGTTAGACACACAGATGGACAGACCTAACAAAGGAGAGAGTCAGTTAGACACACAATGGACAGACCTAACAAAGGAGAGAGTCAGGTTAAACACACAGATGGACAGACCTAACAAAGGAGAGAGTCAGGTTAGACACACAGATGGACAGACCTAACAAAGGAGAGAGTCAAGTTAGACACACAGATGGACAGACCTAACAAAGGAGAGAGTCAGTTAGACACACAGATGGACAGACCTAACAAAAAGAGAGTCAGTTAGACACACAGATGGACAGACCTAACAAAGGAGAGAGTCAGGTTTGATGGATTCA
>NW_019957616.1:29096-44460 GCF_002910315.2 Salvelinus sp. IW2-2015 | reverse complement strand
CTGGTGCATTCACAAAATAGATGGCATCATGAGGAGGAAAATTAAGTGGATATATTGAAGCAACATCTCAGACATCAGTCAGGAAGTTAAAGCTTGGTCGCAAAATGGTCTTTCAACTGGACAATGACTCAAAGCATATTTCCAAAGTTGTGGCAAAATGGCTTAAGGACAACAAAGTCAAGGTATTGGGTGGCCATCACAAAGCCCTGACCTCAATTCTACAGAAAATTGTTGGGAAGAACTGAAAAAAGCTGTGAATGCGAGCAAGGATAGCCATACAAACCTGACTCAGTTACACCAGCTCTGTCAGCAGGAATGGGCCAAAAGCTTGTGGAAGGCTACCCGAAAGGTTTGACCCAAGTTAAACAAATTAATGGCAATGCTACCAAATACTAATGTGGTGTATGTAAACTTCTGACCCACTGGGAATGTGATGAAAGAAATAAAAGCTGAAAGAAATATTCGCTCTACTACTATTCTGACATTTCACATTCTTAAAATAAAGTGGTGATCCTAACTGACCTAAGACAGTGAATTTTTACTTGATTAAATGTCAGAATTGTGAAAAAAACGTGAGTTTAAATGTATATGGCTCAGATGTCAGGAGGTCAGGGAAGGCTGCTATAAAGGCTAAAATATCAATCAACTGCCCCCCAGGAAGTAAACAAGGGTTGCACAGGAACAAAGACACCAATGAGACAAGAAGCAGTACCATTTCAATCCGAATCAACAATAGGAGTACATTAGCCACCGCTGACTTCCTAACCAGCAGCCACAGAGGTACTTTCAGAGGTAGCTGAGGTGAGTCAGTTTAGGAACACACAGATGGACAGGACCTAACAAAGGAGAGAGTCAGGTTAGACACACAGATGGACAGACCTAACAAAGGAGAGAGTCAGTTAGACACACAGATGGACAGACCTAAAAAGGAGAGAGTCAGGTTAAACACACAGATGGACAGACCTAACAAAGGAGAGAGTCAGGTTAGACACACAGATGGACAGACCTAACAAAGGAGAGAGTCAGGTTAGACACACAGATGGACAGACCTAACAAAGGAGAGAGTCAGTTAGACACACAGATGACAGACCTAACAAAGGAGAGAGTCAGGTTAAACACACAGATGGACAGACCTAACAAAGGGAGAGTCAGGTTAGACACACAGATGGACAGACCTAACAAAGGGAAATGACATTGATGTGATTCATGACATTGATGTGATTCAAGACATTGATGTGATTCAAGACATTGATGTGATCATGACATTGATGTGATCAAGACATTGATGTGATCAAGACATTGATGTGATTCAAGACATTGACGTGATTCATGACTTTGATGTGATTCATGACATTGATGTGATTCATGACATTGATGTGATTCAAGACATTGATGTGATTCAAGACATTGATGTGATTCATGACATTAATGTGATTCATGACATATCATGTGGTGATTACCATAATTCAATTCAGGGTCATACTTGGTGGCATACACAAAAGACAAGCAGACGTTGTGTATAACAAATACAAATTGTATTTATTCTTTGTACACAAAGAGTAGAAAGCAGCCAGTAACCCACTCGTTAATAAAAAGCCTTTCTTTTTCAATAATTTTATACAGATTAAAAACCGATGGGGAGGACAACAACAAGGAGGAATGTCAGTACAGTACACAATTAAATAAACAAATAAGTAAATGACAGACACATTAGTCATAAACAAATGGACAAGTAATGAGGCGTAGTAACGTTGCTTTAAAAAAGACAGTAGAATAGAAAAGATGAGTCTGTGTTTTGCGGTGGCAGGGCGTCTCTGTGTGGTAAAATAGGCTAGGCTAGTGTATGTCGTTGTAGCTCTGATTCCCATAAGAGGTTAAGTAATTCATGGCCCTGCCGTGTTCGAGAACACCAACAACCCTCCCTGTGTCTCGTAACGATGCCAAGGTGCCCAGAACTCAGCGTGCACAGAAGGTCTCGCCATTAGGAATAATGAGCGGCGCTCTATAASGGGTTGACCAACTATATATAGCAGGGACACAGCCATACCCGTTGGCCATGTCCTCTAAACTGTTTCTGTCTCCGGCGACTAGGGCTTCTCCTCAATCACGCCGAAAATGATCGGACTGGTTTCCAGCGTGAGGTCGCGCTACGGGAGCCCGAGACACTACTCGTAGCGCTCCAATGTGGTTCGAGCTCCACAGTGGTTTTATCTCGAACATTAGACGCCTCAGATGGATAATCACATGACTACAGAGAGACGTGACGCYGGCAGTATAACGCAGTGTTCTTACAGAGGCTTCGATTCGATGGGCTACAACACAATGCCACTACAAAGACAGTATGGACTTCTGGGAGTTAAAGTAAGAGGGACACAGTGAAGAGCTACAGTTTTCTGCTGCACTGTTACATATCGTTATATCAGTCTGCCGAACTACCTGCTGCAYTGGTGTAATCATTCATTCCACCTACTCTCTCCTACCTCCAGTATTGTCCAAAACACACAAAACATTTACAGTGCCTTCAGAAAGTATTCATGCCCCTTGACTTATTCAACATTTTGTTGTTACAGCCTGTATAAAAAAAATATACTTTTCCACCCTGACCCATCTACTCACAATACCTCATAATGACAAAGTGAAAAAATGTTTTTAGAAATGTTAGCAAATGTATTGAAAATTAAGTACAAAAATATCTAATTTAAGTATTCACACCGCTGAGTCAATGTTAGAATCACTTTTGGCAGCGATTACAGCTGTGAGTCTTTCTGGGTAAGTCTCTAAGAGCCTTGCACACCTGGATAGGATTTTGCCTGAACATAGCTCTATTCAGTTTCTTTTTATAATAAAAAAAGGTCCCTGAGTCCTTGCCATTGACAAGCATTCCCATAACATGATGCAGCCACCACCACCATGCTTGAAAATATGAAGTGGGGCTCAGTGATGTGTTGTGTTGGATTTGCCCCAAACATAACACTTTGTATTCAGGACATAAAGTTGATTTCTTTACCACATTTTTTTCAGTTTGACTTTATTGCCATATTGCAAACAGGATGCATGTTTTGGAATATTTTTTATTCTGTAAAGGCTTCCTTTCCGTGCTGTCATTTAGGTTAGTATTGTGGAGTAAACATTTCCCCAAAAATAATTCCACTTTGACATTATGGGGTATTGTGTGTAGGCCAGTGACACAAAATCTAAATGTAATCAATTTTAAATTCAGGCTGTAACACAACAAAATGTGGAAAAGGGCACGGGTGAATAGTTTCTGAAGGCATATAGGTCTACATGACATATGGTTTCTAGGCCTAATCGCTGTAGTTCGTAATTGCACACACAGAGAGCGAGAGAGTTGTGATGCATTCACAGCTGCGTATATTCAGAGCCAAAACTATGTTCAGGGGGCTCATCAATGTGTAATGAGACGTGTGTTTACAAAAAAAAAAAAATACACATTAAAGAGGTTTCCAAAGAGTAAACATTATTTGCGTTGCGTGTTTTTTTCACTTGAGCAATTCTTTGTTCCTGGATCCTGTAAAGAAGGTTGCCGGTGCACGTCAGCCCTTGGCAAAGGTAGAACAGATGTCAATGATAATGACTTTCTATGCCAGTTACACACTAAACAGTGGCAGGCATTGTTCAGCGGGGGTGGTTAAGGAGTGATCGGGGGATAAGGCGGCTGAGGTATGGAATCGAGGCGCCCTCTCTTCCCCATATGGTTATTATCATTTCGATTATGAACGGCGCCCCACCTTGCTGACTCTCAACCTGTACAGTGTACAGTTCCCTAGCAACAGCAGCAAAACAAACAGACAGCCACGACGGAACTCGACGATGTGAAATGTGAACGCCGGCGCCTGGAGGGGATAAAGTCTAACGAATACTGGGATGGGATTCAAACTGAAATCTGTTCTTGGCAATAAGGTCAGAATGTTCTCTGAATGAATACAAACTATTCACATCATGGCTCCCTGCGACTGTGGGTGTAAGAACTTTATGGAAGTGGTACCTCATAAAAAAACAGAGCATCTGTCCTTTTTTTTTCTAGCAAACCGCTCGCCTACTGTCTGCGTCCGTCTCTTGGAGATTTGCTGTGGCAAGCACATCAAAGTGGATGGCTCCTCTCCACTCAGCCCAGGAGCACTAAACAGACTATTTTCTTCCCCTTTCCTTTGGTCTCTCAGATCTCCCCTCCTCCGAGCCTCCCTTCCACTTCGCTATCACATTCCCAGCATCCTCCCTCCCTCCACCCCACCAAAGCCCTATTTGACCCCACCCTTTTAATTAGTCTCTCAGGTGCTAGGCCGCTCTAGCGCTGTCAATTCCCACTGTCTTCCCTGTCCTTACTCATAAAGACTCTCTGATGCCTCTAATGCAAAATGCCACAGAACCCAGACCCCTAAACAGAACTAGCATCTGATATTGAATGACATTCACATCCACCCACTACACCCAACTGATGCAATTTCCTCCTCTGATTGTGAAAACACTGAATGACAAAAAAGGCATATGTGAGCCAGTACTTTAACATCTGATAGACAAATGGATGAGTCACAAGCATAAAAAGAGAAAAGAAGAGAGGGAGAGGGGGAGGAGAGAGAGGAGAGAGAGAGCGCCAGGGCGAACTCCATTTAATAATGTTTGAGGCAGCAACATAAAACACACGTATTGGTCCGTGCTGAGCTCTGTCTGGGTTTAAGGCAAATAGACTGTGCTCTGTCTGGAGCGTCACATGATCCTGGTGTGATGGTAGCCCAACCGCCCCGCCAGCGTCGAGCTCCTACTATCCTAGGCATTTGTGTACCCCTGAAAGGTTTAAGCAACATGGGGCACTGGGGCACCATGCCTTCTCTGCTGTGCACGCAGCGGGAGCCAGAGGAGGGCCCGGCCTTTAAAGCTAGACGCTTTCTCAGCTAAACACATATCGGCGTTGTCTCGAGACTCTCCTCCTGAACAGAGAGACGCAAAATCACAGCCCTTCTTTCGTCACTGATTTCGTTTCACAAAAGTTTGTGGCTGTGAGTGCAAGCGTATGTGCGTTTATACSTGTGTATTCCTACTGTATGTGATATGAATCTGAGTATGAGTACGTGTGTTAATACAGCATGAGAGTTCATCTGAAACAACGTGGGTCCGCGCGCGTGTGATATGTGCACTCACTGTGACAGAGAAAGAGGGGAGCCATGCGAGAGAGACGACAGGCATCCCASTTTGGGAAGATTAGAGGAGCTGTGTGCACAGAAGCAGCGCTGCATGCGCTGGCAGGCACTTTGGCTGTCTTAAATAAATCAGAGGGTTTTACTGATGATGTGTCAGTCCCACAGAGTCAATAAGCTTGTTGTGGGTCCCGCTGGCTCCCCGACAATCTGCTCTGCTTTGCTCTGGGTACGCCTGCCCCAGCCGCATGAAACGCAGCCAGCCTGGCCCACATCGAGTCAACGCTGGTGCGCATGAACGCCTCGTAAAAAAAAGAGAAGTTTGAAACGCATTAGAAAACAGGAAAAACACAAACGCACGCAGTTACTGGATAGAACAAACATGATGGAAATCCTCACTCATTTTTGCATTGTGTAAAAGTCATTTTTGTGGAAGGTCCTTGTGCTGTATGGATATAAAACGTCACACCTTCGGACGACTACGTGGACGCTGGTTAGCACAGTGTCATGGCTGGGATGCTAGCGTTAGCCAGTAGTGGATTAGCTAGCTAAAACTGTTTCTGCCTGGCTGGGCTGCTAACGTTAGCCGTTGGCTTCCTTAGCCTCCTTAGCTGGTTAACACAGTGTCTGGCTGCACCGCTTAGCATAGCATKACTTTAGCCATAGCTTGTTAGCATAGTGCTTGGCCCGGCCTGGACGTTAGCATTAGCTGTTAGCCTTTGGCTCCCACAGGGGTGGTTAGTGCACAGAGGTCCAGGGGGAGGGAGAGGGGTCAGCTCTGGGTGAGCTGCTGTATGGGTCAAGGACCTGGTGCACTCTCTGTCCCTCTGACGGCAGCTATATGGGGCACGGGCCATCAGGCATCCCATCAGGCATCACTCTGCACTCCAAGCGTCGCCCTGGGTTAGATGAGTGACGTGGTTCCTGGAAGAGGAGAGAGAGGGAAAAGTGGCAATTAAGGGTCAAAATTCATTTTTAGAACACAAGCAGAATGGCCAGTACTCAATGTGGGTCTTCACCAGGCTAATGGGTTTTGATCAGGCTAGTAAACTGTACATACCCTGCTTCTATCTGCTGGAAGTAGACTCACTACCTTGATGGGCACAAGTAAATGGTTGTATCTGTGGCGTGTCTGTCTCAGGTCTGTAGGATCAGAGAGAGACTCACCAGGTTCTGAAGGGAAGACGTTTCTCAGCTGCTCTATGACCTCCTGCAGCTGCTGCACTGTGTCCTGTTCATGATCATCATCGCCATCTCCTGTCACACACAGCATCACACGGAGAGAGATGAGTGACAACAGAACATTCAATCATCTCATTCCAATGTTGTTATGGCCCACTAAATTTCCCCCCAAAATGTGTTCCAGTCAATAATCCAGCAGGAATCGCTTGGGACTTGCAACCCACCAGTGGGACCTAGCCTGATTGCTGTCTCTGTTCATTAGGCAAATGACGGAGTGGAATGTTAGCTAAAAAGACTGGTACCCAGACTAGACAGGACCTAATATTCGGGAACATTTGACTTAGTAGCTCACCTGCTGCCTCTGTGTCTGTGGTCTCTCTACTGGGTCCGTCCCCCTGACGGCCTCCCCCTGACACCGGAGATGACAGGGACGAAGGTTCCGACCCGTTGGCTTCCGAATCATCTTTGGGCTGGTGGAAAGTAAATAGTGTCATCAATCACCACAAAATTCCCATCGACAGCTACTTCAGAAAAGCACAAACGTTATTGGAATGTGTTGGTTGGGGTTGAAGGATACAGTAAACACGTAGACGCACTAAATACGTCAAAGTGTTCCAGTGAAACTGAAGGCTGCGTTGGCTGGGGATTCAGACCTAGTTGTACGATGAACAAAGGAAAATCTACTTTCTACGGAGATGAAAACAGAACGGTTGACACTGACAGTTGACTGCCCACACCCACTCCACCACTTCATATTGGAACAATAGACTGAAGGAAATAAAGAATCTACGTTCATGAACATTTCTTAAGAAGGGATTGAAAGGCATTATATGACATGGGAGGTTCATGGAAGTGGTGAGAAAGTTCAAATCTACAACTTTAGAATTCTTGGTACTCAGTCCCACTGTTCCCAATCCTATTCCCCTCTTCCACTAAATGAACCATCTCTCCAGTCTCTCTTTCAATCTCCTCTCTCTATTCCCAATTTCCAAGTCTTTTCACCTGAGGAAATGCCTTTCTGTCACTCTCTCTTTCTCTCTCTCCCTCTACTGCAGCAGTACAAATGATCTTTCCATTCCTCCCTCTCCCTCTCTATATTCCCCATTCACACATTCCTATTCTCCTGCAGCAGTGTCCTATTTTCTCTCAGTCCATCCATTCTCTTTGTTCCCCTTTTTTGCTTCCTTTTATCATTCTGCTTCTTAATCCCTCTTGAGTCTATCCCCCTCTTTCTTTCTCTCCTTACCGTAGGTATTTCCCAAAGTCTCTCAGCTCTACCCCCCTCCCTTTCTGTCTCTGTACCTGCAGTTTTAAGCCCTTATAGTCATTCTCTACCTCACCCCCCCTCTCCTCTTTTCCAAGCCATCGTTTGTCTTTCTCCCCCTTCTCTTTCTTTCCACTTTCCTTTCCCCTTCCTCTCTCCCTACCTGCAGCAGTAACTCTCGTAGCCTGTGCAGCTGGGACTCCAGTTGTTTATTGTGGTCCTCTAGGATCTGCATGCGTGTCTCCAGGCGAGTCTTGTGCTGCCGGAGGACCCTTGCCTCGGCCAGGAGCTCCTCGTCCTGCTGGCCCTCCGTGGGAGATCCCGGAACCCCCTCACCTCCCTCTGTCAGCTGGGGCGCCGCAGCCGCCTCCTCATGCCTCCACTTCAGCCGCCGCCACTCCCCCTGCAGCACCCTGGGGAATAGGAGAGAGGACAGAGACATCAGCAGACAGCATTTTAAAGAGCTGGGAGTTTTCACTGTCCACAATAGGCTATGCTAGTAAATGGTGTGAGCTGTCTGTAAGCGCCGTAGTGCGTATAACTCAATGACTTTATTTCTACTGTAAAGCACATTTCTAAAGAMAATTAATTTCAAAGTGGTTTACAAATATAATAAAAAAAGAAACGAAAGATAACACAAAACGTTTTCTATACAAATATACATTTAAGATAGACAAGAATATTTTTTGGGAGACAAATTCAAAAAGTAAAACAGTAAAATAACAGTGGACATGAGAATACAGCGAAAAACGTATAAATAAATGAAGATGGCACTATGGCTGAGACAACTAAAAGCACCGTAGGTAAAAGTGCAGCTAAAAAAGTATGTCTCAACCTTTTTCTTCAAATTGTCTACCATTTCTGAGGCCCTCAAATCCTCTGGCAGGCTGTTCCAAAGGCCAGCATCACAGTGACTAAAGGCAGGGCCGGTTCCTGGCATACAGTGCATTCGGAAAGTATTCAGACCCCTTGACTTTTTTCACATTTTGTTACGTTACAGCCTTATTCTAAAATTGATTAAGTACATTTTTTCCTCATCAATCTACACACAATACCCCATAATGACAAAGCAAAGACAGGTTTTAGCAATGTGTGCAAATGTATAAATAAAAAAATACAGAAATATCACATTTACATGAGTATTCTGACCCTTTACTCAGTACTTTGTTGAAGCACCTTTGGCAGCAATTACAGCCTCAAGTCTTCTTTGGTATGGCACTACAAGCTTGGCACACCTGTATTTTGGGAGTTTCTCCCATTCTTCTCTGCAGATCCTCTAAAGCTCTGTCAGGTTGGATGGGGAGTGTCGCTGCACAGCTATCGGGTTCAAGTCTCTGGCTGGGCCACTCAAGGACTCAGAGACTTGTCCCGAAGCCACTCCTGCATTGTCTTGGCTGTGTGCTTAGGGTTGTTGTCCTGTTAGAAGGTGAACCTTCGCCCCAGTCTGAGGTCCTGAGAGCTCTGGAGCAGGTTTCCATCAAGGAACTCTCTGTACTTTGCTCCATTCATCTTACCCTCAATCCTAACTTCTCTCAGTCCCTGCCGCTGAAAAACCAAAACCACCATGCTTCACCGTAGGGATGGTGCCAGGTTTCCTCCAGATGTGACGCTTGGCATTCAGGCCAAGGAGTTCAATCTTGGTTTCATCAGACCAGAGAATGTTGTGTCTCATGTCTGAGAGTCCTTTAGATGCCTTTTGGCAAACTTCAAGTGGGCTGTCATGTGCCTTTTACTGAGGAGTGGCTTCTGTCTGGCCACTCTGGCATAAAGGCCTGATTGGTGGAGTGCTGCAGAGCTGGTTGTCCTTCTGGAAGGTTTTCCCATCTCCACAGAGGAACTCTGGAGCTCTGTCAGAGTGACCACCGGGTTCTTGGTCATCTCTTTGACCAAGGCCCTTCTCCCCCCATTTCTCAGTTTGGCCAGGTGGGCCAGCTCTAGGAAGAGTCTTGCTGGGTCCAAACTTCTTCCATTTAAGAATGATGGAGGCCACTATATTCTTGGGGACCTTCAATGCTGCAGAAATGTTTTGCTTCCCTTCCCCAGATCTGTGCCTCGACTAAATCCTGTCTCGGAGTTCTACAGATAATTCAGATAATTTACAGTCTTTGTGCTGATCATGCGAACTGACTAGTGACATAGTCAGGAAAAATGATCGCTCTAAACATATACACTGTATGAAAACAGAAACGTAATCGAGTTGAACTGTTGATTAGGATTAACTTGTGTTTAACATAAAGACGAATCCTGTGCATGCATCGTTTACCACAGCTCATAATTCATTTCTGTCTGTATGGAAACAGAAAGCCTTTGTCTCTATAACATTTGTGACGACCCTCCCACTCTGTCTGCCGAATTCTTTCTCTTTGCTCTTGTTTTCCTTATTAGGATGTCGGTGGGCGGAGCCGGGAGGGTCGTCAGCGAAATGGGACACACCTGGGCTCGGGTGTGTCCTGGGGATAAATACACCTTACCCCATTCATTGGGGAGACTCTCTCCACACAGACACACTGCTGAATTTTGGTTGTGGCATTTCTTTGTGCCTGTTTTGTTTGTTTGCATTGTCACATCTATGCACGTAACCACTCACTTACTCTACTGACTACACACACCATTGTTACTTGTTATAGTTTACTTTAGTTAATAAATATATTTGTGTTATTCCTTGATCTCCATGTTGTTTCGCTTTCTGTTGCGGGCTACGAGTCGGTTCGTGACACATTTCGCACAGACAATAAAGATCACTTTTCTGAGCAGCGAAATTGTGCGCAGGAATCTTTTTCTTCTTATTTTCCTGACAATTTTCACAGAGCAAAGAAAGTTGAGGCATGGGATGACGGTACTAATTCTACCACATATGCATGAGCTACACACTCATGACTTCCACAATGAGTCTGATTTTGGTCGTCAGGCCCAGATTCTGACATATCACATGGGGTCCTATAAGCCAATCAGAATAAAGGAAGACAGCTGCAGTGCTAAATGAGGAGCACACAGGATATACCTCATCATAACAATACAGAAATAATACCAAACTAGGTTAAGGTTTCAGACACCAGCTGTGTGTATATATGTTATTAATCTAGCTTTATTAACCTATTATTCATCGGTGACAAACGGAGAGCAAACAAATGTGTGTGTGTGCGCGTGTGTGTTGGCCCGAAGGTCAGGGGTACGTAGAAAATACACAATAGAATAAATATGATGAATCATACCTTTTAAAGTTGCCTCTGGTATCAAATGAAGTGTATGGGAAAAGCATGATTCTCTCTCATTTCAACTTTTACTTCAAGGTCTTAAGGGTACTTAAGTAACACAGAATCCTATTTGGGCACGAGAATCCAATTGATGTGTTCCAAAGCCATTTCTTTCCCATCACACTCATGCATCATACAGTAGTATACTCTGTTCACTATACAATCAGCCTAACGATGGTGTAGTTCTCACATTGGGTGTCAGAAGCATGGATAATTGATTAGGATGGCCATGGTAGTGACCCTGTAGAGTTGTAAGAGCTAAAGCTTGGAAGTCCTACAGGTTCTAAGACCAAAAGGTTCTACACCTTAAAGGTTCTAAGACCTAAAGGTTCTAAGCCCCAAATGTTCTAAGGCCAACGGGTCCTGTGTCCTACAGGTACTAAGACAAAACAGTTCTACACCTTAAAGGTTCTAAGACCAAAAGGTTCTATGTTCTAAAAGTTTTAAGACAAAAAGGTTCTATACCTTAATGGTTCTAAGACCAATAGTTCTAAAGGTTCTAAGATAAAAGATTTCTAAGATTTTTCTCACCGGTTCTCGTTCTCCAGGCGGGCCAGCGTTCTCTGCAGCTCGTCCTTGTCCTGACAGTCCAGGTGGGCCAGCAGCATCTGTTGTCCGCTGGGGGAGTCCTGGTCCAGGGCGCCGGGGCTGGAGTGACGCAGGAGGTACTGATCTTCATCCCTGAGTCCCCCACATGACACAGCACAGGAGACACTCAGCACACTGAGCCACAACCCTGCCACCAGCAGCACAGCACAGCAAACAGCCACAGCACAGGACAGGACAGTGTACAGCCACAAACAAGACAGCACAGCACAGGACAGAGCAGCACAGCAGCACAGACAGCACTGCAGAAGCAAAGCGCAACCGACACATTGGTATGGTGGAGCAGTACTGACACGTAATGGCACAGACACACAGACAGCAACAGACACACGGACAGCAACAGCAGCACAGGCAGGATCGACGCACATGACATAGACAGACATGACATAGACAGACATGCAGAAATAAAGGACACTAATGACGCCAGAGCACAGCCAGACATACTGCAGCACTGGGCAGCAAGCTAACAGAGCGACATAAGAACGAGGGGACTCAGCACACACAAAGAGCAGCAGTAGAGACAGGACACAGAGACAGAAGACAGGAGACAGGAGACAGAGCAGTAGCCCTACTGACAAGAACAAAGTACAGAAACACTTGGAACAAACATAGCCACAGTGTCACAGTGATAAACCAGACACACAGAGCAAATAGCTTGCAGACAAACAGCACACTGAACAACTATACAAACAGCCATGTTGACACATCAAATAGGCAGCTTCACACACCATGCCAATGCCCTCCCTATCTCGCAAATACACACGTGCACATACAGACACACATACACAGACATGAACGCACACACTGACACACACACACACACACAGACATGAATGCACCCACACATATACACAGATATGAATACACACACTGACGTGGACCTATGCACACACAACGCACATAAACACAAACACACCCTCGCTCTCTTTCTCTCGACACTAAAAACACACACAGTAAACCCTTTGATGGAGGCCACTACACCTTGGTGGTAAAATTCATTTTGTTATAGCAGTGCTCATAATGAAAACACACACACACGCCTCACCCCCAAAACACTCTCTGTCTCAGCCAAAGCCTTTGATCAGGGCCAACACCTGTGTCCAGTCAGTTTATATGATTCCTTAGTGAGGGGCTCACCTTATTGACTCCACCATTCACATCAAAGCTACTCCCCCTCTCCCCTCCTTTTCGCTCAGCCAGCCTCTGGCTCTTGACATCATGTTCTGTAGTATTTCAATGGGCCTCCCTCTCTCCTGTGTATTTGGTCTTTAATCACAGACTGTTATATGATGAAGGTGGAGTGTGTGCACTGCCTCGGCCATGGGTCCTTTTCATAAACTTGGTGATTATTTTATGTGACTGACCAGCCTTCCCTGAATGTGTGTGTGCACACTCGGGGTATACACACAGGCATACACATGCCGACACACTCCCTCAGACACATAAACAAACACACACATACACTTGGCTGAAATGAAAGGGGTCAGTGTGTGGGGGAGGTGGGAGTGTACTCACAGACTCTCATCAGGCGACAGGCTATCTGTGAAGAAGGAACAATTCTGGTTCTCCATCTCTGCCAACCTGGACAACAGGAAAACACAGAGAGAGAGAGAGAGAGAGAGAGAAAGAGAGAGAGGGAGAGAGAGAGAGAGAGGGAGAATAGGTAGGTACTCTGTAGTAAAAAGAGGTCAAGAGCAACAGATTGACAGATTTGATTTATTCTAGAAAGAAGAGAGGTTTTCATTCCAAGAAGAGCTATTCAGTACAGTACTGTATCGTAGTGTTTCAGGACCAAGGACAGCGAGTCTAGGTTTTCAGCACTGCAGCAGTGACTGTTGTTTTTCAGTGGCATGGACAGCTACCCCACTGCACTTCTCTTTCTACTGCCTTACAGTGTAGTTGAGACGTTTGGCAGATCAGCYCCACGGACAGCTACCACACTGTTACAGACTGTTATCAGAGACAGAAGAGGAAGCGAGACACCCCACTCGCTGTTTTGTTTCTTCTGGTTCAATGAAAGCCAATGAACTAAGTACACCAAACCCAGCTGCTATTGCATTTGTGTTTATGGGAGACACACCCACTTAAGTTAACCAGAACAGACCATTTATTTCCAATGGTAAATCTTAATATATCCACCATCTGTGCTGTTATACTCCTCCCCTATTACCAGAATCAGCTTAATTCACCAAATACATTTGCATGTACAGGAATTTGATCTGGCAGCTGAATAGGGAGAACTTTGCTTTTAGCGACTCTCAGCAGTGGGAACGGCCTTCTGAGGGAGCTGCCAGGAATGCTGTGTTGGAACCACCAGCCATGTACAACCTCCGCCAGAGACACTAATGAAATGTGTCTCATGCTACTCAAGCTCCCGGCCCCCCACAACACACACACACACACACACACACACACACACCCACACACACACACACACACACACAACACACACACACACACACACACACACACACACACACACACACACACACAATCCACACCACCAAAACATCTATGGATTGACGGATGGAGGGAGGAGAAAAGAGGGATGAGGATGGAGTGATGAAGAGGATCCATCATTATGGCCCTCCACCAAGGCCCCATAGAGAGTACAGGCCATCCACTCTCATATTAATGGCCCTCCCCAAAGGCCCATAGAGAGTACAGGCCATCCACTCTCATCATTATGACCCCTCCACCAAGGCCCATAGAGAGTACAGGCCATCCACTCTCATCATTATGGCCCTCCCACCAAGGCCCATAGAGAGTACAGGCCAACCACTCTCATCATTATGGCCCCTCCCACCAAGGCCATAGAGAGTACAGGCCAAACACTCATCATTATGACCCTCCACCAAGGCCCATAGAGAGTACAGGCCATCCACACTCATCATTATGCCCCTCCCACAAGGCCCAAGAGAGTACAGGCCATCCACATTCATCATTATAAGAAAAAAAACCCCTCCCACAAGGCCCATAGAGAGTACAGGCCATCCACTCCATCATTATGACCCTCCACCAAGGCCCATAGAGAGTACAGGCCATCCACTCATATTATGACCCCTCCACACCCGAATGGCCCCATGAGAAGACCGACCATCCCACCAAGGCCCATACGAGAGTACAGGCCATCCTCTCATCATTATGCCCCTCCCACAAGGCCATAGAGAGTACAGGCCAACCACACTCATCATTATGACCCTCCACCAAGGCCCATAGAGAGTACAGGCCATCCACTCTCATCATTATGACCCCTCCCACCAAGGCCCATAGAGAGTACAGGCCATCCACTCTCATCATTATGACCCTCCCACCAAGGCCCATAGAGAGTACAGGCCATCCACTCTCATCATTATGGCCCTCACCAAAGGCCCATAGAGAGTACAGGCCAACCACTTCATCATTATGGCCCCTCCCACCAAGGCCCATATAGAGTACAGGCCATCCACTCATCATTATGACCTCCCACCAAGGCCATAGAGAAGTACAGGCCATCCACTCATCATTATGGCCCTCCACCAAGGCCCATAGAGAGTACAGGCCATCCACTCATCATTAGCCCCTCCCACCAAGGCCCATAGAGAGTACAGGCCATCCCTCTCATCATTATGGCCCCTCCACCAAGGCCCATAGAGAGTACAGGCCAACCACACTCATCATTATGACCCCTCCACCCAAGGAATAAGCAGCCATCCTCATTATTATGGCCCTCCCCCAAGGCCATAGAGAGTACATGGCCCGACTTGGGCCCTTAATCCATCCACTCTCATATGACCAAACCTGCCTTTATCCATCCACTCTGACCGTGGCCAGCACTGGCCCTTTATCCATCCACTCTAACTGTGGCCAGACCTGGCCCTTTATCCATCCATTCTACCGTGGCCAGCCTGGCACTTTATCCATCC
>NW_019957616.1:18756-29071 GCF_002910315.2 Salvelinus sp. IW2-2015 | reverse complement strand
GGAGTGGATGAGAGAGATCATCATTATGGCCCTCCACCAAGGCCCATAGAGAGTACAGGCCATCCACTCTCATCATTATGGCCCCTCCCACCAAGGCCATGAGAGTACAGGCCTCCACTCTCATCATTATGACCTCCACCAAGGCCCATAGAGAGTACAGGCCATCCACTCTCATCATTATGGCCCTCCCACAAGGCCCTAGAGAGTACAGGCCAACCTCTCATCATTATGGCCTCCCACCAAGGCCATAAGAGTACAGGCCATCACTCTCATTTATGACCTCCACAGGCCATAGAGAGTACGGCCATCCACATCATCATTATGACCCTCCCACAAGGCCATAGAGAGTACAGGCACTCCACACTCATCATTATGGGCCCCTCCCACCAAGGCCCATAGAGAGTACAGGCCATCCAACTCATCATTATGACCCTCCACCAAGGCATAGAGAGTACAGGCCATCCACTCACATTATGACCCCTCCCACCAAGGCCATAGAGAGTACGGCCATCCACTCATCATTATGACGCCCTCCCACCAAGGCCCATAGAGAGTACAGGCCATCCTCTCATCATTATGCGCCCCTCCCACAAGGCCATAGAGAGTACAGGCCAACCACACTCATCATTATGACCCTCCACAAGGCCCACTAGAGAGTACAGGCCATCCACTCTCATCATTATGACCCTCCACCAAGGCCCATAGAGAGTACAGGATCCACTCTCATCATTATGACCCTCCACCAAGGCCCATAGAGAGTACAGGCCATCACTTCATCATTATGGCCTCCCACCAAGGCCATAGAGAGTACAGGCAACCCTCTCATCATTATGGCCCTCCCACAAGGCCCATATAGAGTACAGGCCATCACTCATCATTATGACCTCCCACCAAGCCCGTAGAGAGTACAGGCCATCCACTCATCATTATGGCCCTCCCCAAGGCCCATAGAGAGTACAGGCCATCCACTCATCATTATGGCCCCTCCCACAAGGCCATAGAGAGAGTAAGGCCATCCTCTCATCAATGGCCCTCCACCAAGGCCCATGAGAGTACAGGCCAACCACCCTCATCATTATGACCCCTCCCACAGGCCATAGAGAGTACAGGCCATCCACTCTCATTATTATGGCCCTCCCACCAGGCCATAGAGAGTACATGGCCCGACTTGGGCCCTTAATCCATCCACTCTCACTATGACCAAACCTGGCCTTTATATCCATCCACTCTGACCGTGGCCAGACTGGCCCTTTATCATCCACTCTAACTGTGGCCAGACCTGGCCCTTTATCCATCCATTCTAACCGTGGCCAGACACTGGCATTTATCCATCCACTCCTGAACCGTGGCCAGACTGGCCTTTATCCATCCACTCTGACGCGTGGCCAGACACTGCCTTTACCATCCTCTGATCGTGGCCAGAAATGGCCCTTTATCCATCCCTCTAACGTGGCCAGACTGGCCTTTATCATCCACTCTGACCTTGGCCAGACCTGGCCCTTTATCCATTCATCTGACCTTGGGCCAGAACTGCTTTTTTTCCATCCCTCTGGACCGTGGTCAGACTGGCCCTTTATCATCCACTTCTAACCGTGGCAAGACCTGGCTTTATCCACTCACTCTGACGTGGCCAGAACCTGCCTTTATCCATCACTCTAACGTGGCAGACCTTGGCCCTTTATTCATCCACTCTGACCGTGGCAGCCCATGGACCCTTTATCCATCCTCTGAGCTGGCCAGACTGGGCCCTTTATCATCCACTCTGACTCGTGGCCAGACTGGCCCTTTTATCATCCATCTGACGTGCGGCCAGCCTGGCCTCTTATCTGGCCAGACCTGGCCTTTATCCATCCCACTCTGACCGCTCTCTTATCTCTGACCGGCAGACTGGCTTTCCTCACTCTGACGTCCGATGCTCTTTACTACACTGACCAGTGGGCAGGCTTATCTTGACTGGCCAGTGCATCCATCCACCTGATGCATGCTAGCTTACAAGACATTATTTAACCACTCTCAGGGCCAGATTGTCCCCTTGATTTAATCAGTTAGGTTATTAATACAATGGTTGTTACACGGACCGGAAGCAGGGTAGAGAGGAGAGGGAGCCTCACCCAGTATTCTATGTGAGAGCTGTGAAACTTGGGCCCCTGTCCTCAGGACAGTCCTGATGATGTGGGAAATTTGTGAGTTCATTCTATGAGCCCACACTCTTAGAAAAAAGGTTACTTTTGGTTCCAGGTAAACCCTTTTTGGTTCAGGTAACCCTTTTTTGGTTCCGGTATAACCTTTTTGGTTCAGGTACACCCTTTTTGGTTTCTAGGTACAACCCTTTTTTGTTCCATGTAGAGCCTCTTTGGAAAGGGTTCTAACATGGAATGCAAAGGGTTCTACTTGGAACCAAAAAGGGTTGTACCTGGACCAGGGATCTTAAAGGGTTATCTTATGGGACAGTAGAATAACCCTTTAAGGTTCTAGATAGCACCTTGAGCTTTCTCCCTCCTCTCATCTCCCTCCCTCCCTCCCTCCCTCCCTCCCTCAGAGTCTGTACTAATGACAAAAGGAAACTCTCCACTGGTACCTTGGTGTGTGACACACCAGCAAATCTGGATCCAACCCAAAACATCAAATACCCACAATCCTCCTCTGGGACATCATATTATTACACTGGATGAACATGTACACCCCCTCATATGACTGAGTAGAGAGAGACAGACACTCTGTTCTTCTGCTGTGATGATGTCAGCCTCAGGGACCTTTTAATGTACGTAGTTGCATGGCATGGTTCTGACAGCCAGGCGTTTGCATTACTATGTGAATAAATATATATAGTCCCTCATTTGATGTGTTTTTCAAGAGGGAGAGAGAGCGAGAGGAAGCGAGAGAGAGGGAGAGAGAGGAAGAGAGAGAGAGAGAGAGAGGGAGCAAGAGAGCGAGAGAGAGAGAGAGCAAGAGAGTGTGTGTACTGGAGCCAATTTTGCATGAATTGAATGGCATCTGTGCAATGTACATTATTAAAATAATCAGCTTTTTCTCATTTAGCGAGCTCTCAGATTATGTTGTAATATAGTTAAAGTATGCTTAAACTGTCCTCTGTTAGGCTTTCAGAATCCAATTCAGAGTCCTCTATGGTTGATAGACTTGTGAGGAGCTCAAGATGTTTCAGAACTGTAAGATGGCACACTACATCCAAAGTACATAAAAAGAGATAGAAACTGTAAAGCCAGCATAAAGCTACAAAGATACAACATCATCTCCGTCTTAACAGCAACTTCAGGAACACTGAGACTTCTTTGGCAAGTCTGCAAGCCAACAAATTAAGACATATGAGCATATCTCACTTAAGCAAATTGCACTGCTCCCTGCCCCATTTCTCCATGTCTGTTTATCTATCAGTGAAGTTTTGTGGGTCTTCAGCTTGAGCCAAGGAGTTGTGCCAACTAAAGTATTCTAATTGGCAGGAGAAGACTAATAAACGTGAGAGGACTTTGGAACAAAAGCAATTAATACAAGTCAATGGAAATAATGAATATGAATGACTGGGAGAGAAAAGAGTGACAACAATGTCTTAACTAAACAGTGAAAGAGACTGAAAGGGAACACATTCGGAGAGAGAGATAGAAGGTGTGAGAGAGAGAGAGAATAGAAGATATCCTGCCTCTGTTGGTGTGTGTCTCCTCTGTCTTGAATAGTGGCAAGGTGTGGAGCAATACTGCCTCAGGTAAGGAGCACTCTCACATACAACACACAAGAAGGTGATCTGTGTCCCGTGTCTGTGTCTCTCCCTCTCTCTCTCTCTCTCTCTCTCTCTCTCTCTCTCTCTCTCTCTCTCTCTCTCTCTTTCTGCAGTGATCTATGTCCTGCTCTGCTGTGGGCATGACTGCCCTGGGTGAGGGACCCCTCTGCCATGCCCTGGCTGTGCCCTCTCTGTAACCCTGTCAGACAGACAGCTGATCCGCATGCGCATCCTCCAGGTGACCTCCAGGTGACCTCCAGGTGACCAATGGACCCAGCGGCGTGCCACACTGCCCTACCATGCCGCCGGGCATCCACAACCAGGAGACCCCTGCTCACCCCAGACCGCGCTCATGCCCTTTTCAGTGTGTGTGAGTGAATGAGTAAGAGTTAGAGGGAGAGAAAGAAAGAACGAAAGAAAGAAAGAAAGAAGGAAAGGGAGAGGGAGGATACCCGCTGGGCACAACAGTCTCCACTCAGGCCGAAGGTCAGACCAAGATGGATATCTCAATCAACCTGTGGAGAGAGAACTGGGGAGTGCCAGGAGAAAAGAAGGAGGGAAGAACTGGAGTAAGCAGAGTTAGGTAAGGAAAGATGGGGGTCATTATTTTGGGCTGCTGTGTGTGTGTGTGTGTGTGTGTGTGTGTGTGTGTGTGTGTGTTGGTGTGTGTGTGTGTGTGTGTGTGTGTGTGTGTGTGTGTGTGTGTGTGTGTGTGTGTGTGTGTGTGTGTGTGTGTGTTGTTGTGGTGGTGTGTGTGTGTGCTTGATTCTGCTAGCAAAGTGCTCGATTCAGCACATCTGGTGAATGAGTGGACGTGGCAGCGTAGCAGTTGGCAGACATACTGTGTGTGGTGTGTGCATAACACCCTACCTGCTAGCAAAGTGCTCGATTCTGCTGTGTGTGTCTGCATGGGGTAGCTTGGGAGAGGAGCACGGCCTGGTCAAACACAGAAAAACATCATTAATACCTCTATTACTGGTACTCCCTAGTGTGTGTGTCTGTGTGTGTGTGTGTCTGTGTGTGTGTGACTTGCAAGCCAGATGTGGCCTTTAAACCAGGAGTTTCAAACCAATGTATTGAGGTAAAATTACTCTGGAACCAAAATAAGGTCTTATGAAATATGTATTGTATTGTCTTAAAAGAATTGAATTATTTAATCTAATTGAATGATAACATATTTGCTTAGATCGCACTTGGTGAAGACCACATGACTGAAAATGAATTAATGCAACCATGTCTCCGTCACTAACAAATACAGTCATAGGTGGTAACTTTACAATTCACTCGAAAGACAAGGCACACTGGGAAATATGCAAATAAGTCTTTACACTAAGCAAACTGTTAATTTAACTCTGAAAAGTGTGGACCCATGTACAGTGCATTCAGAAAGTATTCAGACCCCTTGACTTTTTCCCACATTTTGTCACGTTACAGCCTTATTCTTCCATCTCATATTGCTCAAATAAACAGCAAACCTGGTTTCAAAAAACAGATAAAGCAACACATCGCGGCACAACGCCTCTCCCCTATTTGACGTAGAAAGTTTGTGTGTATGCATTGATATGTAGGCTATGTGTGCCTTTAAAAAATATATATGTAGTTCTGTCCTTGAGCTGTTCTTGTCTATTGATGTTCTGTATTATGTCATTCTGTATAATGTTTCATGTTTTGTGTGGACCCCAGGAAGAGTAGCTGCTGCTTTTACAGCTAATGGGGATCCTAATAAAACACCAATACCAAATCATCTAAAATTGATTAAATCGTTTTTTTCTTCATCAATCTGCACACAATACCCCATAATTACAAAGCAAAAACTGTTTTTTTGAAATTTCTGAAATGTATTAAAAATAAAAAAACGGAAATATCACATTTACATTAGTATTCAGACCCTTTAATCAGTACTTTGTTGAAGTATCTTTGGCAGCGATTACAACGTTGAGTCTTCTTGGGTATGATTGTATAAGCTTGGTACACCTGTGTTTGGGGAGTTTCTCCCATTCTTCTCTGCAGATCCCCACAAGCTCTGTCAGGTTGAATTGGGAGCGTCGCTGCACAGCTATTTTCAGGTGTCTCCAGAGATGTTCGATCGGGTTCAAGTCCACACACACACACATGCACACATAGACACKTTCTCCACTCAAGGACATTCAGAAAGTTGTCCCGYAGCCACTCCTGCGTTGTCTTGGCTGTGTGCTTAGTGTCGTTGTCCTGTTGGAAGGTTCTGAGCACTCTGGAGCAGGTTTTCATCAAGGACCTCTCTGTAAATCCACATCATCTACAACCAACTACCCTCCATGTGCCAAGTCTTCTCTCCCCTCAACATCATATAATATAACACTTCATACACAAGCAGTCTCTCTCTCAACAAATAAAGTCAATGGCTATTTTRACAAGCTATTTTCCTGTCTTCTCGGTGCCAGTCTGTCTAGCCGTCTGTGTCTATAGGGGTATAACTCACGTGTCAGAGCTCTCGGCCTCCAGCACCGACTGGACAGGCAGGTAGCCCCGCTGAGGGTGCTTACTGAAGTACTGCTTCGACCGGAACTTGTTCTTCAGTGTCTTGGCAAAGTCCCGCATCTTCTCTCCTGAGGTGGTCTGACACATGGTTTACATGAAGGGACCGGGATGGAAGAGAGAAGAGGGTGATGAGGGGTGGGGTGGAGGAGAGAAGAGGGGGATGAGGGGTGGGGGTGGGAGGAGAGGAGAGGGGGATGAGGGGGGGTTGAGGAGAGGGGGAATTGGGAGGAGAAAGGAGGATGAAGGAGGATGAAGGAGAGGAGAGGAGAGGGGGATGAGGAGAGAGGGATGAGGGCGAAATGGAGGAGAAGGGGATGGGGATGGAGGAGAGGAGAGGGGAATGGGGAGGTTAGGGGCAGTGGGAGGACAGGAAGACAAAGTGAACCACTTTAGAATCTCCCATACTCCATACTCTATACTGCACATACGCGTGCACGCAGGGACGCACACACACTTGTGCACACATGCACCCACACACACACCCACACACACACACACACACACACCACACACACACACACACACACACACACACACACACACACACACACACACACAACACACACACACACACACACACACACACACACACACACACACACACACACACACAGCACACACCACACGCACACAACACGCACACACAGACACAATAGACACCAACCCCGCGCACACACGCACCTTGTGTTGAACTAAACTTTGTGATAGTGCCCTGCGGCTAATCCAGTACTCTGTCTCCCTCGGACCTGACTACCCACATCCACTCCATCATACAACCTAGCAGTATAGAAGTCAAAGCACAGGTGAAAAACTCCAGCTCAGCTCCACTTCAAACTTCCCCTGGTTGACATACTGCCCTGGGAGAAATGATTTGGATGTCTCTCTGCCATATCTGCCAGCCTCCATTGACTGCAGCTGAAGTAGTGTGCTAGTGTGGCCTCCTCTTTGTGCACTCTCTTAAAGGGGCAATCTGCAATTGCTATATCCATTTTTGGACTGATAAATGAATTATATATGCCCATTGATTTGGAAGAATATAACTTATAAATGCCTTATGGGCTTAGTTCAGCTGTCGTACCCTATCAGAACCCACATTATAAACATGTCTTACTTCACTGTTTGTAAACAATGTAATTGTATGCAAACAATGTATAGCCTCAAAACATGGTTAAAGAGATAGTACACCCAAATTACTAAATTACATATTGGTTTCTTTACCCTGTAAGCAGTCAAGGTATGACAGCAATCAATGATTTGGTTTAGTCCCCTTGGCACTGTTTCCACATGCTAACGTGCTAGCATTTGTGGCACAAATCCCATTCAAGACATGGGACCGATACAAAAAAAATTCACGCATCATGTTCAAAACATCTATAAGTGACTTTGTTGAGGTTCACAATCAATTTGGGATACTTTCGTATGATTTGGACACGTGTGAAAAATGCTAATATCGGTCCCATGACTTGAATACTTACAGGGTAAGGAAACCAATGTGTCATTTTAAAACTACAATTCTGATATCACGGACGGTCAGTCCTTGCATCCATAGCTCTGTCTATGCATTTGAGAGTGGTTACATATCTCCAGCCACAACCCTCAGCTGTGGACCGAAACAGTGGAGGGGTGGCCACTTTGTTATTGTTTAAACTGCAGATTGCCTCTTTAAGAGAAAAGTGTAGGTTATAGTGCGGGCTGTGTCTGAAATGGCACCCTATTCCCTACATAGTGCACTACTTTTGACCTTTAATAGGGTGACATGCAGGAGGCAGCCTGGGTGCAGTACTCTTTCTTACTGGGGTATAGTACTCCATAATGGGGTATTGGAGCTGCTTCTTTCCCTTGGTGGTGCGTCCCGTGAGGAAGCACGTCTGGCAGATGTCCACGTTGAATTGTTTCAGACTGCGGTACCTGTCAGGACAGATCGGTAGAARGGACGATCATATCACAGTCAGTAACAGAGAAGCCACATTAATAGCTCTATCCTATGTGTGCGTGTGTGTGTATGTGTGTGTGTCACACATCCACCTTTCATCTCTGATAGAGGTACAATAGACCTGCCTGAATCCCTTGATGGGGCACTGTTTACAGATGTAACACTTGGCCTGGTGCTTGGCGGACTCGGCCACAGCCACACGCTGTAGAACAGCCAGCCACACTACAGACTGGGGCTCCAGGCTCATCCACTCCAGGAAATGAGATACCTCGATGGCTGGCTTCCCTGGGGCCTACGGGAGGAAGAACATAGGAAACATTTTACCTGAGTATCTTGTACTTGTTCTGTCTCTTGCTTGATTGTCTGTAAAATGCTACTATCCATTACAGTTATGCAGAACAATTGACCTACAGTACCACTTCATCAAACTACCTGCGGTTCCATAGGGTACGTATTACTAGGTAATTACATATTCCATTAAAGTTCCCCTGGAAGAACTCTGTTAAAAGCWCAAATACATAAACAGGAGGTTGATAGCGGCCAGAGAGAGGGGTGACATGCGTGAGGGCCGTGAGTATCTGTTGCTCTTCTAACGTTCCAAAGCAATTCCTGTGTTAGAGAGACAGCAGATAAACGGGATCACAGGAAGTCAGGTGAATAAAGGACAGCCTCACCAAGCGCAGAAAATCCATAATGTGCTAAATTCTCATTAAGTGTGCATCAGAGATGCATTAAAAGGTTGATTTCCCTGGAGCCTCGTCTCGGCTATGCCAAAGCAGGGTAATTAACGTATGTGTGTGTGCGTGCGTGTTWTGGCTGCTGGAGTGAGGTCTCCAGGGGAACGAGGCTCCTCGGCTCTCTGCTCTTTTCTCTGCCCTGCTCTCCTCAACTCTCTCCTCTCCTCAACTCTCTCTTCTCCTCTCCTCAACTCTCTCCTCTCCTCTCCTCAACTCCTCTCCTCTCCTCAACTCTCTCCTCTCCTCTCCTCAACTCTCTCCTCTCCTCTCCTCTCTCCTCTCCTCTCCTCTCTACTCTCCTCAACTCTCTTCAACTCTCTTCAACTCTCCTCTCCTCTACATGAGACTATCCTAGCTAGTACAACTGGACCCACTGACTGTCTACAGTATCAATAACTAATAGAACTGGACCCACTGACTGTCTACAGTATCAATAACTAATAGAACTGGACACACTGACTGTCTACAGTTAATCAATACTAATAGAACTGGACCCACTGACTGTCTACAGTATCAATAACTATATAGAACTGGACCACTGACTGTCTACAGTTCAATAACTAATAGAACTGGACCACACTGACTGTCTCAGTAATCAATAACTAATAGAACTGGACCCACTGACTGTCTACAGTATCAATAACTATAGAACTGGACACACTGACTGTCCTACAGTATCAATAACTAATAGAACTGGACCCACTGACTGTCTACAGTATCAATAACTAATAGAACTGGACCCACTGACTGTCTACAGTATCAATAACTAATAGAACTGGAACACACTGACTGTCTACAGTATCAATAACTAATAGAACTGGACCCACTGACTGTCTACAGTATCAATAACTAATAGAACTGGACCCATGACTGTTCTCAATCAAATAAACTAATAGAACTGGCCACTGACTGTCTACAGTACCAATACTAATAGAACTGGACCATGACTGTCTACAGTATCAATAACTAATAGAACTGGACCCACTGACTGTCTACAGTATCAATAACTAATAGAACTGGACCACTGACTGTCTACAGTATCAATAACTAGTAGAACTGGACCCACTGACTGTCTACAGTATCAATAACTAATAGAACTGGACACACTGACTGTCTACAGTATCCATAACTAATAGAATGGACACACTGACTGTCTACAGTATCAATAACTAATAGAACTGGAACCACTGACTGTCTACAGTATCATAACTAGTAGAACTGGACCCACTGCCTGTCTACAGTATCACTTAACTATAGAACTGGACACACTGTGTCATACAGTATCAATAAACTAATAGAACTGGACCCACTGACTGTCTACAGTATCAATAACTAATAGAACTGGACCACTGACTGTCTACAGTTATCGATAACTAATAGAAACTGGACCCACTG
>NW_019957616.1:11587-14818 GCF_002910315.2 Salvelinus sp. IW2-2015 | reverse complement strand
TGACTGTCTACTGAGCTAATCCTGCCAAATGACCACTAGTAGAACTGGACACACTGACTGTCTACCCAGGTATCAATAACTAATAGAACTGGACCCACTGACTGTCTACAGTATCAATAATAATAGAACCTGACCCACTGACCTGTCTACAGTATCAATAACTATAGAACTGGACACACTGACTGTCACAGTAATCATAACTAATAGAACTGGACCCACTGACTGTCTACCAGTATCAATAACGATAGAAACTGGAACCCACTGACTGTCTACAGATCAATAACTAATAGAACTGGACCCACTGGACGTCTAGTACAATACTATATAGATGGACCACGTGACTGTCTACAGTATCAATAACTAATAGAACTGGACCCACTGACTGTCTACAGTATCAATAACTAATAGAACTGGACACACTGACTGTCTACAGTATCAAAACTAATAGAACTGACCACTGACTGTTACAGTATCAATAACTATAGAACTGGACACCTGCTGTCTACAGTATCAATAACTAATAGAACTGGCCACACGGACTGTCTACAGTATCAATAACTAATAGAACTGGACCACTGACTGTCTACAGTATCAATAACTATAGAACTGGACCCACTGACTGTCTACAGTATCAATAACTAATAGAACTGGACACCACTGACTGTCTACAGTATCAATAACTAATAGAACTGGACCACTGACTGTCTACAGTATCAATAACTAATAGAACTGGACCCACTGACTGTCTACAGTATCAATAACTATAGAACTGGACCCACTGACCACAGTCTACCAGTATCAATAAACTAATAGAACTGGACCCACTGACTGTCTACAGTATCAATAACTAGTAGAACTGGACCACTGACTGTCTACAGTATCAATAACTAATAGAACTGGACCACTGACTGTCTACAGTATCAATAACTAATAGAACTGGACCACTGACTGTCTACAGTATCAATAACTAATAGAACTGGACACACTGACTGTCTACAGTATCAATAACTAATAGAACTGGACCCACTGACTGTCTACAGTATCAATAACTAATAGAACTGGACCCACTGACTGTCACAGTATCAATAACTAGTAGAACTGGACCCACTGACTGTCTACAGTATCAATAACTAATAGAACTGGACCACTGACTGTCTACAGTATCAATAACTATAGAACTGGACCCACTGACTGTCTACAGTATCAATAACTAATAGAAACTGGACACACTGACTGGTCTACAGATCAATAACTAATAGACTGGACCCACTGGACTGTTCTACAGTATCAATAACTAATAGAACTGGACCACTGACTGTCTACAGTATCAATAACTAATAGAACTGGACACACTGACTGTCTACAGTATCAAAACTAATAGAACTGGACCCACTGACTGTCAAAGTATCAATAACTAGTAGAACGGACCCACTGACTGTCTACAGTATCAATAACTAATAAACTGGACACACTGACTGTCTACAGTATCAATAACTAGGACAACTGGACCAACTGACTGTGCTACAGTATCAATAACTAGTAGAACTGGACCCACTGACTACACAAGCAACAACAACCAAAACACACACACGTACACTCTCCATGGCCTCATAAAGTACAACAGATTTCTCTCTCTATACATACAGCCCACGGAGGGCCACAGCACAGAATGTCTACTGTAGTGTAACTTCCTCCCTCTGATCCTGCCATCCTCTATGGAGAGCCAAACCCATCTYCCCCTCTGTCATGAATGACTCCCCTACACCTCTACGCTACACCCTACAACCTACACCCTACAACCTACACCCTACACCCACAGAACGTGCTAGCGCGTGTCATCCCCTCACTTTGACTTCATTGCCATGCCAACGTGATAAATTGTTTATCTGGGCACTTCTGATTGGAACTACACTGATAATAAAATCTGCTCATAAAAGACATGACATACAGCAAATAGAGTTGACAAACAGGGTTTTAATCCCCTGTGGCTGATATCAGGAGCATGGACGGGAATCGAGTGACATTTAATTACGGGTCGGCTGTAAAAAAGGGAAGATTTTTAAATATTTTTTAGAAAGGTTTTAAAAAGCCACCGCCCAAAAACCTAGTACCTACTCGTCCCAACTCTACCATTAAAGGGACTGCTTTAAAAAGACATTTCTCTACTGAGCTAAATGCCATGAGGCGGGATTTCAAAAAAGCTGATCACCCCATGTATGAGAGTGGAAATGACAATGCCCTAGGTTCTTCTATGTCTCCATCTGCAACACTTTGAAATGATGTTATGCCCATAGATTCCATATGGTTCCCCTAACAGTATGTTAAACCAGATTGGTTTCACAAAACAAATTTAAAACATGTCCACAGACTACATTGGTTCACACAGGATTTCACTCAGAAAGAACAATTTGATCAGTAACACCTATGATCAATGACCCCAACATAGTGCATTGTAAGCACATTTATGATACTTAAAGGCCCAGTGGCGTCAAAAACTAGACTTGACTGTGTTTTATATATATTTCCATATATACTGTGGAAAGTCAGTTAAGAACAAATTCTTATTTACAATGACGGCCTACCCCGGCCAAACCCCAACCCGGACGACGCTGGGCCAAATCTGCGCCGCTCGAAGGGACTCCCAATCARGGCCGGTTGTGATACAGCTTGGAATCGAACCAGGGTCTGTGGTGACACATCTAGCACTGAGATGCAGTGCCTTAGACCGCTGCGCCACTCGGGAGCCCAAAATACTGTGAAATTGTGAAAATGATGATAATGCCTTTTTAAGATCTGTTTGAAAAGACTGCCTGATATTTCAGCCTGTTTTGGTGGGATGGAGTTTTGGCCTGCCTGGTGACATCACAAAAAAAAAGAGAATTTCAAACCTCTGCCAATAACAGCTCACTCAGACCACTCCCAGACAGTCCTAGCAAAATTCTTGCTTGAGAAATTGCGTGGTGTCTGCGTGCGTGCGTGTATGTATGTGTTTGRGGCCTGCGCGCGTCTGTGTGTGTGTCTGTCTGTGTGTGTAGGTGATCTCACCATACGGAAGCAGCTGCGTACACTGGGCTCCACATTGCTCCCCCCGAAGGCGGCCACCTCTCCCAGCTGTCGCGGGATCTGGATGGCTTCATAAAGCAGCATGGTGAGGTGACGCTGGTCTGTCAGACCCCCTGGACCAGACACCTGCCTGAACAGGTCTGACAAAACATACAGGGTTAATAAATA
>NW_019957616.1:0-10490 GCF_002910315.2 Salvelinus sp. IW2-2015 | reverse complement strand
ATCATGCTGTCTCTGTTGGGAACCATATTTAGGTAGCCTGTTTTGTGTTGGGTTTTGTGGGTGTTGTTTCTGTCTTTGTGTCTATGCACCAGATAGGACTGTTTCGGTTGCCACATTTGTATTTTTATTTTGTTAGTGTTCACGGTTTGTCGTTATTAAACATGATGAACACTAACTACGCTACGTCTTGTTCCGATCCCTGCTACACTCCTCTTCAGACAAAGAGGAGAAAATCTGCCGTTACACAGTTAGATTTGGTATGTCATTTTAGGCAATATTGTAAAAGGGTCCGATCCTTAAGACTGCCTACTTAAAAAGGTTAAATTTTAAAAAAATGATAATAATAAACAGTTTCTCTGGAAACTTACATTTAAAAGTAAAGGCTTTCATAGCATGAAAAGCAGAGGGACATTCAGTCAATTTAAATTAAGTGTTTTGTTCACAACAGTAACAATGAACAGCTACAGTAAGAATTTTATATAGTGTATTGGAAGTATTCAGACCTTTGACTTTTTCCACATTTTGTTACATTACAGCCATATTCTAAAATGGACTAAATAAAAAAAATCCTCAGCATCTACACACAACACCTCATAATGACAAAGCGAAAACAGGTTTTAGAAGTGTTTGCTAATTATTTACTACCCTTATTTACATAATATTCAGACGCTTTGCTATGAAATTGAGATCAGGTGCATCGTGTTTCCATTGATCATCCTTGATATGTTTCTACAACTTAATTGGAGTCCACCTGTGAAATTCAATGATTTGGACTGATTTGTAAAGACACACACCTGTCTATATAAGTTCCACAGTTGACATGCATGTCGAGCAAAACCAATCCATGAGATGGAAGGAATTGTCCATAGAGCTCCAGAAAGGATTGTGTAGATGCACAGATCTGGGGAAGGGTACCAAAAAATGCTGAACACAAGAACACAGTGGCCTCCATCTTCTTGCCAAAAGGCACCAAAGGACTCTCAGATCATTAAAACAAGATGCTCTGGGCTGATGAAACCAAGATTGAACTCTTTGACCTGAAATACCAAGCGTTACGTCTGGAGGAAACCAGGCACCATCCATACGATGAAGCATGGTGGTGGCAGCATCATGCTTGTGGGATGTTTTTCAGCGGCAGGGAATGGGAGACTAGTCAGGATCGAGGGAAGATCAATGGAGCAAAGTACAGAGAGATCCTTGATGAAAACCTGCTCCGAGTGCTCAGGACCTCAGACTGGGGGAAGGTCACCTGCCAACAGGACAACAACCATAAGCACACAGCCAAGACAACGCAGGAGTGGCTTCGGGACATGTTCTGAATGTCCTTGAGTGCCCAACCAGACCCCGAACTTGAACCCAATCGAACATCTCTGAGGAGACTGAAAATAGCAGTGCACGACGCTCCCCATCCAACCTAACAGAGCTTGAGAGGATCTGCAGAGAAGAATGGGAAAAACTCCAAAATACAGGTGTGCAAGCTTGTAGCTTCGTCAAGAAACTTAAGTTGTAATCTGTCAAAGGTTCTTCAACAAAGTACAGAGTAAAGGTCTGAATACCTATGTAAATGTGATATTTCAGTTTACATTTTTTTATAATCTGTCCAAAATTCTAAAAACCTGTTTTTTCTTTGTCATTATGGTTTATTGTGTGTAGATTGATGAGAGGGAAAAACTATTCAATACATTTTAGCTAAGGCTGTAACGTAACAAAATGTGGAAAAAGTCAAGGGATCTGAATACTTCTGAATTCACTGTATATACAGTACCAGTCACAAGTTTGGCACACCTACTCATTCCTGGGTTTTTCTTTATTTTTAACTATTTTCTACATTGTAGAAAAGAGTGAAGACATCAAAACTATGAAATAACACATATGGAATCATGTAGTGAACAAAAAAATGTTTACAAATCAAAATAATTTATATTGGAGATTCTTCAAAGTAGCACACTTTGTGTTGGTGACAGATTTGCACACTCTTGGCATTCTCTAACCAGTTTCAGGAGGTAGTCACCTGGAATGCATTTCAATTTACAGGTGTGTCTTGTTATTATTTTTTATTGAACCTTAATTTATAAGGCAAGTCATTTCAGAATAAATTCTTATTTACAATGAGGCCTACAAACGGTTAAATGTTCTTAATTGTTTGAGCCAATCATGTGTTGTGACAGTGGAAGGGGTGGATATACAGTGGCTTGCGAAAGTATCACCCTCTTGGCATTTTTCCTATTTTGTTGCCTTACCATTTGAAGATGCAAAATATTTTTTATTGTGAAACAAACAAGAAGTAGACAAAAAAAGAGAGTCACCTTTTGCAGCAATTACAGCTGCACGTTCCTTGGGTATGTCTCTATAAGCTTGGCACATCTAGCCACTGAGATTTTTGCCCATTCTTCAAGGCAAACCTGCTCAGCTCCTTCAAGTTGGATGGTTCTGCTGGTGTACAGCAGTCTTAAGTCATACCACAGAGTCTCAATTGGATTGAGGTCTGGGCTTTGACAAGGCCTTCCAAGACATTTAAATGTTTTCCCTTAAACTACAAAAGTGTTGCTTTAGAAGTATGCTTAGGGTCATTGTCCTGCTGGAAGGTGACCTCCAACCCACTCTCAAATCTCTGGAAGACTGAACAGGTTTCCTCAAGAATTTTCCTGTATTAGCCTATCAATAATTCCTTCAATTCTGACCAGTTTCCCAGCCTGCCAATGAAAAACATTCCCACAGCATGATGCTGCGCCACCATTCTTCACGTGGGGATGGTGTTCGGTGTGATGAGAGGTGTTGGGTTTGCGCCAGACATAGCGTTTCCTTGATGGCCAAAAGCAACATTTTTGTCTCATCTGACCAGAGTACCTTCTTCCATATGTTTGGGAGTCTCCCACATGCCTTTTGGCGAACACCAAACATGTTTGCTTATTTTTTTGGCCATTCATACATAAAGCCAAGCTCTGTGGTGTACGGCTTAAAGTGGTCTATGGACAGATACTCCAATCTCCGCTGTGGAGCTTTGCAGCAACTGCAGGTTATCTTTGGTATCTTTGTTGCCTCTCTGATTAATGCCCTCCTTGCCTGGTCCGTGAGTTTTGGGTGGGCGCCCCTCTTGGCAGGTTGTTGTGGTGCCATTTCTTTCCATTTTTTAATAATGGATTTAAGGTGCTACGTGGATGTTCAAAGTTTTGGATATTCCTTTATAGCCCAACCCTGATCCAACCCTGATCCTGGCCTGTTTGGAGAGCTCCTTGGTCTTCATAGTGTTGCTTGCTTGGCGGTGCCCCTTGCTTAGTGGTGTTGCAGACTCTGGGGCCTTTCAGAACAGGCATATATATACTGAGATCATTGACAGATCATGTGACACTTAGATTGCACACAGATGGACTTTATTTAACTATTTATGTGACTTCTGAAGGTAATTGGTTGCACCAGACTTATTTAGAGGCTTCGTAGCAAAGGGGGTGATACATATGCACGCACCGCTTTTCCTTTTGGAATTTTTTCACATTTTTTGAAACAAGTAATTTTTCATTTCACTTACCAATTTGGACTATTTTGTGTATGTCCATTACATGAAATCCAAATAAAAATCTATTTAGATTACAGTGTTAATGCAACAAAATAGGAAAAATGCCAAGGAGTGTGAATACTTTTGCAAGGCACTGTACAGAAGATAGCCTGTTGGTAAAGACCAAGTCCTATATGGCAAGAACAGCTCAAATAAGAAAAGAGAAATGACAGTCCATCATTACTTTAAAACATGAAGGTCAGTCAATTTGGAAGATTTCAAGAACTTTCTTCAAGTGCAGTCGCCAGAACCATCAAGCACTATTATGAAACTGGTCTCATGAGGACGCACAGGAAAGGAAGACCCGAGTACCCCGCTGCAAAGGATACATTTATTAGAGTTACCAGCCTCAGACAAATAAACGCTTCACAGAGTTCAAGTAACAGACACATCTCAAAATCAGCTGTTTCAGAGTAGACTGCGTGAATCAGGCTTCATGGTCGAATTGCTGCAAGTAAACCAACTACTAAAAGACACCAATATTCAAGAAGAGACTTGCTTGGGCCAAGAAACACGAGCAATGGACATTAGACGGTGGAAATCTGCCTTTGGCTGATGAGTTCAAATTTGAGATATTGGTTCCATCCCCAGTGTCTTTGTGAGACGCAGAAGTAAGTGAATGGATGATCTCTGCATTTGTGGTTCCCACCATGAAGCATGGAGGAGGAGGTGTTATGGTGTGGGGGTGCTTTGCTGGTGATACTGTCTATGATTTATACCTGCTGGCTACACAGCATTCTGCAGCAATCGCTGCATTGTTTTTCAACAGGAAATGACCCAAACCACCTCAGGCTGTGTAAGGCTATTTGACCAAGAAGGAGAGTGATGGAGTGCTGCATCAAATGACCTGGCTCCACAATCTACCGACCTCAACCCAATTGAGATGGTTTGGGATGAGTTGGACCGCAGAGTGTGGAAAAGCAGCCAGCAAGTGCTAAGCATAATGTGGGAACTCCTTCAAGACTGTTGGAAAAGTATTCCAGGTGAAGCTGGTTGAGAAATGCCAAGAGTATGCAACTCTGTCATCAAGGCAAAGGGTGGCTACTTTTGAAGAATCTAAAATTAAGAAAAACCCGAATGTGTACGTGTGTCCAAACTTTGACTGGTACTTTATACAGTATGAAGTGAAGTCTACGTTCTGTGACACAACTGGATAAGTTGAACCTGACTTCTACAGGCTACAGTATGGCCTGTAACAAATGCCAACCCAGGTGAAATCAAGCAAATATGAAATGAATTCAAAACATGGAATATCACAATGCAACAAATCCTCATATAATACCTAAGACGAGATGATCCGTCCTGTTTACAGTTTATTGAGGCGATGTCAGTGGTCTTTAGCATAATGACAGATTAATGAAAAAGAGCTTTTGGTGAAAAGAACCTTTGACATGTAATACATTTTATCCAACTGGCTACATTTTTTCCATCTCAAAAAGCAATCAGACATACAGTACTGAATCATGCAGTTATGGATGGTAGCTATAAACACTCACAAACACGAATGCCATAGAAAATTTATCGTTATTTGTTTTGTTTCATTGTATAGCAACTAACATGTAGAATGATTTAAGCTGCATCCCAAATGCACCCCTTCCCTATATAGTGCTCTACTTTTGAACAGAGCCCTGTGGGAATAGGGTGCCATTTGGGACATAGCTTATATTATTTTATATGGCGCAGTGGTCTAAGGCACTGCATCTCAGTGCGTCACTACAGTCCCTGGTTCGACTCCAGGCTGAATCACATCCGGCCGTGATTGGGAGTCCCATAGGGCGGCGTGCAATTGGCCCAGCGTCGTCCGTGTTTGGCCTGGGGTAGGCCGTCATTGTAAATAAGAATTTGTTCTTAACTGAGTTGCCTAGTTAAATAAAGGTTAAATAAAATAAATAAATACATATTGAAGTATTGCGCCCATAGAGTATGGCGCTACATACTAAGAGTCCAGTGTTCTGATATGGGGCAGAGGGACACTGTGACCCACATATTGCAGTCAGAAAACATACAGTTCCCACCTACACCACACACACACACACACACACACAGAGAGCTAAACCAGCTCCCCTCCCCCACCTGCACAGCCGCCTAAAATTCTGGAATATTAATCAAGCAGAATGCTGTTAGTGTGTGTGCACGTGCGTGCGCTCAGCCAGCAAGCTGTCCACCTCCTATTCTCCCTCCTCAATGCAATCGCTAGATTCAGAACATGTCATACCACGTTATATAAACTGTAGAATGGAACACAAACTAATACACTTAGGGCAATATAACATCTCTACCAGGAACAAAACACTCAGAGAAAAAGAGTTCCACAAGGGTTACTCGCTTCTTCTTTTTTCTAAGAGTGTGGGTTTATCAGAAACTATATTCATAAGAGCACCACCGGTAGGTGAGGGAATCTTATCTAACGTAACAGCAACAACATAAGGCCTCCTCTCAGAGCTAAAGGGTGAAGAAACCACAGCCTGGTGAGTAGGTAGTGAAGCCAGTTTTGTGGTGCTATTGTTGGTATACCAGCAGAGGGGGCTAGAAATGCAGAAAGCATAAGGTTAGTATAACATCAAACAAACCATGCATTGGCTTGGCTGAACACCAGATGACTCTGACTAGGGTAGAAACAGCATGTACAGTATGAACAGATCCAGGTCTACCTGGAATCGATAATGCTGTGGGATGCTGCTACAGTGAAAATGACAAGCCACGCCCTGTAAAACGGGGTAAGGGAAGGAGGAGGAGTGAACCATTTTAAGGTCGGCGGACAACAAAGCTCACCCAGTGGACTTTGGCAAGCAGCTACCTGGATGAAGCGGAGAGAGCGTGGCTGTCACTCACCGGGTATTGATACAGCCATGATGCAGATAATGAAATKACCAAGAGTTCATTGCTCCCGCCGGGCATCCTCTCTCCTGGCAGAGCGGGYAGCATGGCAGGCCCTGGGTGCATTTCATAGTGCACTCTATTCCCTATGTAGTGCACTACTTTTGACCAGGGTTTATTCCAATGAATATGTCTATGCTAAGAGATTGAACAATTAGATGATAGTCTAGCACAGATTATGTAAAAGTTTTGCAACACATTCGTCAACACCTTTGGGGCAGGATAATGATCATGATTAAGACTGGAGAGGCTGTTATCAMCAATCTGACGGATTRAAATGGGATTCTGTCTTTTTATGACATCTGGAGGACCTTTAGAAAAGGAAGGAGTGAGTAAAGCAAGTACCACAATGAGGATCGTTAACGAAATCAAATCAAATCATCAAATCAAATCAAATTGTATTTGTCACATACACATGGTTAGCAGGTGTTAATGCGAGTGTAGCGAAATGCTTGTGCTTCTAGTTCCGACCATGCAGTAATATCTAACAAGTAATCTAACAATTTCACAACAACTACCTTATACACACAAGTGTAAAGGAATGAATAAGAATATGTACATATAAATATATGRATGAGCGATGGTCGAACGGCATAGGCAGGATGCAGTGGATGGTATAGAGTACAGTATATACATATGAGATGAGTAATGTAGGGTATGTAAACACTAAATAAAGTGGCATTGTTAAAAGTGGCTAGTGATACATTTATTACATCCAATTTTTTATGATTAAAGTGGCTAGAGATTTGAGTCAGTATGTTGGCAGCAGCCACTCAATGTTAGTGATGGCTGTTTAACAGTCTGATGGCCTTGAGATAGAAGCTGTTTTTCAGTCTCTCGGTCCCTGCTTTGATGCACCTGTACTGACCTCGCCTTCTGGATGATAGCAGGGTGAACAGGCAGTGGCTCGGGTGGTTGTTGTCCTTGATGATCTTTTTGGCCTTCCTGTGACATCGGGTGGTGTAGGTGTCCTGGAGGGCAGGTAGTTTGCCCCCGGTGATGCATTGTGCAGACCTCACTACCCTCTGGAGAGCCTTATGGTTGTGGGCGGAGCAGTTGCCGTACCAGGCGACCAGGGAGTTCAAACGTTATCATATGTGATATTATATATGTCTGTAGATACTGTACAATATCTTATATTTGTCTATATCCATATCTATATATCCATATCTACTGTATACAGTTGAAGTCGGAAGTTACATACACCTTAGCCAAATCCATTTAACTCAGTTTTTCACAATTCCTGACATTCAATCCTAGTAAAAATTCCCTGTCTTAGGTCAGTTAGGACACCACTTTATTTAAGAATGTGAAATGTCAGAATAATAGTAGAGAGATGATTTATTTCAGCTTTTATTTCTTTCATCACATTCCCAGTAGGTCAGAAGTTACACTCAATTAGTCTTTGGTAGCATTGCCTTTAAATTGTTTAACTTGTGTCAAACATTTCGGGTAGCCTTCCACAAGCTTCCACAATAAGTTGGGTGAATTTTGGCCTATTCCTCCTGACAGAGCTGGGGCAACTGAGTCAGGTTTGTAGGCCTCCTTGCTCGCACACGCTTTTTCAGTTCTGACCACACATTTTCTATGGATTGAGGCAGGGCTTTGTGATGGCACTCCAATACCTTGACTTTGTTGTCTTAAGCCATTTTGCCCACAACTTTGGAAGTATGCTTGGGGTCATTGTCCATTTGGAAGACCCATTAGCGACCAAGCTTTAACTTCCTGACTGATGTCTTGAGATGTTGCTTCAATATATCCACATAATTTTCTTCCCTCATGATGCCATCTATTTTGTGAAGGGCACCAGTCCCTCCTGCAGCAAAGCACCCCACAACATGATGCTGCCACCCCCATGCTTCGGGTTGGATGTGTGCTTCGACTGCAAGCCTCCCCGTTTCCTCCAAAATTACGACGTCATTATGCCAAACAGTTCTATTTTTGTTTCATCAGACCAGAGGACATTTCTACAAAAAGTACGATCTTGTCCCATGTGCAGTTGCAAACCATAGTCTGGCTTTTTTATGGCGGTTTTGGAGCAGTGCTTCTTCCTTGCTGAGCGACCTTTCAGTTATGTCGATATAGGATAATTTTTCTGTGGATATAGATACTTTTGTACCTGTTTCTCCAGCATCTTCACAAGGTCCTATGTTGTTGTTTGGGATTGATTTGCACTTTTTGCACCAAGGTATGTTCATCTCTAGGAGCCAGAATGCATCTCCTTCCTGAGCGGTATGATGGCTGTGTGGTCCCATGGTGTTTATACTTGCGTACTATTGTTTGTACAGATGAACGTGGTACCTTCAGGCGTTTGGAAAATGCTCCCAAGGATGAACCAGACTTGTGGAGGTCTACAATTTTTGTAAACCTCCTGTGGTCTTGGCTGATTTCTTTTAGATTTTCCCATGTTGTCAAGCAAAGTGTCACTGTGTTTGAAGGTAGACCCTGAAATACATCCACAGGTACACCTCCAATTGACTCAAATGATGTCAATTAGCCTATCAGAAGCTTCTAAAGCCATGACATCCTTTTCTAGAATTTCCCAAGCTGTTTAAAGGCACAGTCAACTTAGTATATGTTAACTTCTGACCCACTGGAATTGTGATACAGTGAATGATAAGTGAAATAATCTGTCTGTAAACAATTTTTTGAAAAATTACTTGTGTCATGCGCAAAGTGGATGTCCTAACCAACTTGCAAAACTATAGTTTGTTAACAAGAAGTTTGTGGAGTGGTTAAAAAATKTGTTTTAATGACACCAATCTAAGTGTATGTAAACTTCCAACTTCAACTGTATATCTACATACAGTGCCTTCAGAAAGTATTCATACCCCTTGATTTATTCCACATTTTGTTCTGAWTTCAAACTGGATTAAATAAATACAAAATGACACAATACCCCATAATGACAAAGTGAAAACATGTTTTKAGACATTTTAGAAAATGTTTTGAAAATGAAATACAGACATATAGGAGTCAATACTTTGTATTGACGGTTACGTCACTCGCTTTGAGACCTTGAAGTAGTGGTTCCCCTTGCTCTGCAAGGGCCGCGGCCTTTGTGGAGCGTTGGGTAACGACGCTTYGTGGGTGCCTGTTGTTGATGTGTGCAGAGGGTCCCTGGTTCGCGCCCTTGTYGGGGCGAGAGGACGGTCTGAAGTTAAACTGTTACATTAGCAACTCCAGTGTACTGTAGATTTGGCCTTGTGTTTTAGGTTATTGTCCTGCTGAGAGGTGAATTCATCTCCCAGAGTGAGTCCTTATTATGCACCTTATTATGTGATTTGTTAAGCACAATTCTATTCCTGAACTTATTTAGGCTTCCCATAACATTGACTCAAGATATTTCAGCTTTTAATTGTTTTATTAATTTGCAAACATTTCGAAAAACATAATTCCACTTTGATATTATAGGGTATTGTGTGTAAGCCAGTGACAAAAAAATCTAAATGTAATCCATGTTAAATTCAGGCTGTAACACAAGAAAATGTGGAAAAAGTCAAGGGGTGTGGATACTTTCTGAAGGCACTGTATTTGTRGACTCCGCAAGGCAGTTCTCACTTCTCTCTGTATTGCATATTCACCAGTGACAGTCTGTCCTTGCCTGCAGAGATGGAGAGAGAGTAGTCAGTAGATTCCTCCTGCTTCTTTTCTGTTTTCACATTACGTAATGCCTCCCTCCGGCCCAATGTTCAAGGGTAATAATGTTATCAGGCACTAAATTACTTTTCATCACGCCAAATTCTGCCTGTAAAACTACTCCAGGACTATTGATGTTTAGATGGGCTGCTTATGAAACTGGAGACGAGAGGTGTGGGGCTAGCCTAAAAAGTGTCCAGACAGCCATGGAGGACTAGCGTGATCATCTGATCCTGTCTAAATCTCTCTCTCTCACACACACAAACACACACACACACACACACGCGCGCGCACACATAGAGACACACAGAGTTGTGTTTATACTGTAAGATCCCTATAATATGTATCACACAATAGAAGTGTTTTACTGCAGTGTGCGTTTAATCTTCCATATTTAACACCTTGGTCCTATTTCGGGAGC
>NW_019957615.1:46497-56129 GCF_002910315.2 Salvelinus sp. IW2-2015 | reverse complement strand
GCCGTGCGGCATAGGCAAGATGCAGTTGACTAGTCTCTCAAAGCACTTCATGATGACAGAAGTGAGTGCTACAGGGCGATAGTCCTTTAGTTCAGTTACCTTAGCTTTTCTGGGGAACAGGAACAATGGTGGCCATCTTGAAGCATGTGGGCACAACAGACTGGGATAGGGATTGATTGAATATATCCGCACACGCATCATTCTGTGATTTGAGTGGACTTCAAAAGGACAAGAATGAGAGCTAATGTGTTAATGTGCTCGAAGTGAGCTGAATTTGAATAAGCTTGTTGAGTAAAATTACTAATTCATGTTTGCTCAAAACCACTCAAAATCATTATCATATTTCCCAGCATGCTCTATTGCAGGTTGATTTTCAGAATTGTTTGTTTCAATAGCTGTGTTTTTGCATGTACATTGATTGGTTGATTAATCTTATGCTACACAAACATAAATAACATACATTTTTCTCAACGAATCCAATCTGTTAGTAAAGTAACTTCATTGCACCCGTTACTGAGATGAGGTGACTCTAGGATGCTGGCCGTCTAGGCAGAGTTCATCAGTCCATTGTCTGTGTTATTTTGTGCATCTTAATCTTTTACTTTTATTGGCCAGTCTGAGATATGGATTTTTCTTTGCAACTCTGTCTAGAAGGCCAGTATCCTGGAGTAGCCTCTTCACTGTTGATGTTGAGACTRGGGTTTTGCGGGTACACACGTGCGTGATTTGCATGCAAAAGTGTGTGGAACGCATATGACTACGGGCCCCATATGATTACGTGCCTCATATGATTCTTTGAACTGTGAATCTCACAATATTCCTATATTAAGACAAGAACGAGGAAGTGACAGTTCAGGGAAATATGCCTGGAGTCTCTGTCCTGTTTTTATTGTTTTGTGCTGCTGATGTTTTTAATGGCCTAAATATGAATACTCTATATCTGGATTCAGCTGGTTTTGCTGGTGTGGTTAGGTTAGGTACAGAATCAATTCAACTCAATTAAGATCAGTTCACAGATGAGTCCATTACGCTAATGGATGAGTCAGCACAGTTTCATGTAGTTCAATGGGGAGTCATTTCAGTCTGTTCAATGGGGAATCAGTTAACTTCAGTGCTTTTAAACTGCATACCTGAAAAACAAATACATGTCCCACTGCTGGAATAATCAATATAACTTGAACTTGAACTCAATTCATTATGGAGTCAATTCAGTTTAGTGTGCAGTCAATTCAGTTCAGTGTGGAGTCAGTTGAATCCAGTTTGGAGTCAGATCATTTCAGTAAACTAATTCAGTTCACTTGAGATGATCCAGTCAGTCCCTCGTGTCTCTGCATATTTAGTTGATGTCTCATTAATGACTCTGTGTGATAAACATGAGGAGACACAGACATAACATCGCAGACAGGAAGCATCTAGTTGAGTTTGCGTCCTCATTCTGGCGGACATGTTATTCTACCACAGACTGCCAGGAGGATGAATCATTCATGTGTACTAATACTGACTTGCCTAGTTAAATAAAGGTTAAAGAAAAAAGAAAAAAAATACTCAAGTCTTCTGAGGCGCAGTACTGTGACACATCTTGCTATTTCCTGTCATAACACATGGACCGCGTGACAAGAGAAGAACCAACACCTGTCATACTTATTAACTTGGTGCACAAGTCAAACATGTTGATGTGTTTGTTTGTTGTCCTGTATTGGCTAACGTGCTGTCAATCAATAAAGGGATAGGTCAACCAAATTACAAAATTACATATTGGTTTCCTCCCACTGGGCACAAGGTGGTTGAATCAACGTTGTTCCAATGTTATTTGCCAACGTATTGTGAAATGGATAATATATTGGATTTGAAAAAAGTCATCAACATAAACGGTMGTTTTAYGGGTGGAATTTAAACCGCAGGATTATGTCATCATTGTAACACAATTTCAACATAGACAAAACTTGTATAAAATACGTTGAATTTGTACCTTTGAAACAACGTCAGATCTTCAACGTTATATTCACTATCAGAAAAAAAACTGTAGGCTGGGCAGCACCTCCTACTGCAGAGTTGATCTATTTACAGCTATTCATTTGGTCTCCCATCCAGGGTATTAACCAAGCCCAGCTTTGATATTTGTCACTGACTACTACCAATGTGCTATCATGAGAATGATTATTGAAAGATCTCTTAATAAGTTATATAAATTGACTGTTGCTGTTGACATCATTCCAAAGGGTAGGTTTAACAGAGCAAATGAAATGTAACCATATAAGTCATATATCATCAATGAGACTATTTAGGCTTATATAACATTTGCAAAGTCATCAACAGCTATTGTTTCAATTTAACCCAGGGCTTAGACAGCTTACAGGGTGAGGAAACCAATATGTAATTTTGTAATTTTGGTGAACGATTGAAGGCTCCCAAACTAATCACACCCATTTCAAAGTCCTAATAGCACTTTCTGACATCTGCTGATGTAAATAGGGCTTTACAAATACATTTGATTGACATTTGATTAATTGTTTTCTTTCTCAGTGCTTTCCTTTTAACTGTAAGCGGCCTAGAACCTCCCAATGACAACCATCACCCCCCCGGCTATCCTCCTACAGTCTTCCCATCCCATGAATCTGTACCATATAGGCCAGTCAGGCGTGGGGTGGGTTGTATAAATGTTATCTCAAGGTCTGCCAGTCTTTTAGAGGCATGCTGCCTGGGCAACACCATGGTTGCCAGCTCTGAATGGGTCTGTGCTGACCCCCATTCTCCTGCCGTCACACTCGGGCGAACGCGCAGAAAGACCATCTCATTCCACAGCCTTAATGGCAGCCTCTGGGCAGCCCTCGGCAGGAAGTCACAGAGGTGCACTATGGGTAGAGAGAATTAAAGGAGCAAGAGTGGAGGAGCAAGGCAGAAGGCATGTTTCAGTGGTTTGGATATATGTTCCGGATGTGTGTGTGTGTGTGTGTGTGTGTGTGTTGTGTGTGTGTGTGTGTACACTACATCTAGAGAAATGGTGGTTCCATTGTCCTTCCCAGTTTTAAGGCTTGTATGCACATACGCACACACACATGCACACAAAGTTGAAAGGGTTAAGATCTGTAAAGGGTTGTGGGGATCAGGCTTGATTTCTAATGATGACATCATCATTGACATGGATTATAGGTTGATCTGAGATGTGCTTCATATGGGAATCCTTTCCATTCTATAGTGGTTGTATCTATCGTCTTTATCTTAGTATACTGCAGTATGCCCACACAGTTTTTGTCTATAGCACCTCACAGTGTAAAAGGATCTGTGCTGAACACACACTTTCTAAAGCCACATGCAGAGCAGGGAGGAGAGCATAGTGATGAAGCTGTGTGTGTGTGTGTTGATAATACGGGTGTGTGTGAGTCCGTGTGTGTACAGTTTGTGTGTTTAAAAGTGTGTGTGTGTGTGTGTCTAAACACCTCTAAGTGCTCCAGAGAGTCATAAGGGCACCGTAACTAATGGTCTGGACATGAATTTTTTATGCCTCTAGCTCAAGTGTGTTTGTCCAGACAGTAGGGGACATTCAGCATATAGCCRCCATTTCCTCCATAGTCAGCCTGTGGTGAAGTGAGCTGTTCAGCTACAGATAATTATTGGTTATTGCTGTGTAAATACCATCTCACCATGTATTTTCATAGTAAATACATGGTAATTTATTTCCCTTAAAATGAAGTGCTACCTTATTATTAAATGCGTCATTCTTTTCCAAGATGGCATAAATAGCAACAAATCGGCATGGTGACCATTGTGCTTAAAATACGAGATAACTACCTGTATTATGATTTGTGTTTCTAGATTCCTAATCTCCGTGTGTGTGTGTGTGTGTGTGTTGGTTGTGTGTGGTGTTGGTTGTTTGTGTGGTGTGTGTGTGTGTGTGTGTGTGTGTGTGTGTGTGTGTGTGGTTTGTGACAGAGAGCATTATCTGTGTTTTAGTATAAACTCAATCTGTATAAAGACCTTCCTCCGTGTTGTGGTGTTGCTGTTTTCTGAGTAGGTGTAGTGATATCCTTGTTTGTATCAGGTGTCAATGTCCTCATATACACTGTATGTGTGCTTATGCTCATATACAGCATGTGGTGTATTGTTGCCTTGAATGGTGCAGAGCATTGTGATGGTGGACAGTGGTGGAAAAAGTACCCAATTGTCATACTTGAGTAAAAGTATAGATACCCTAATAGGAAGTTATTCAAGTAAAAGTGAAAGTCACCCAGTAAAATAGTACTTGAGTAAAAGTCTAAAAGTATTTGGTTTTAAATATACTTAAGTATCAAAAGTAGAAGTAAAAGTATAAATCATTTCAAATTCCATATATTAAGCAAAGCAAACGGCACCATTTTCTTGTTTTTAAAATGTATGGARAGCCAGGGGCACATTCCAACACTCAGACACAATTTACAAAGATGCATGTGCGTTTAGTGAGTCTGCCAGACCATAAGCAGTAGGGATAACCACGCGTCAATTTCACAATTTTCCTGTCCTGCTAAGCATTCAAAATGTAATGAGTATTTTGGGTTGTCAGGGAAAATGTATGGAGTTAAAAGTACATTATTTTATTTAGGAAGGTAGTGAAGTAAAAGTTGTCAAAATATAAATAATAAAGTACAGATACCCCAAAAACTACTTAAGTAGTACTTTAAAGTATTTTTACTGAAGTACTTTACACCACCGATGGTGGGTTTACAATGCTCACCTATCATTCTATCTCTCCTAACAACTATTCATACTATTTCCAGCTTACCTTGAATGCTATATATTTAAGCTAACCTTGGTTTCCAGAAAGGTGTCTAAAATGTATTGTGGTCATATTCTGGTATATTTCATTGACCTTGGTTGACGTTATCAACAGTATTGAATGAWTTAACTGTGCACCAATTTGAATGCTGCCTCTAACAGTATAATAACTTGGCCCAAACTCTACATGCTTTCAGCTGTGTGGAATTTAAGGTGAGACGACTGAGGCAGAATTGTTGTCCTCTCAAGAGATATTTTCCTCCATCCTCCATCCCTCTGTTGATGTCTGTAAATCTTATCATTGTGCTTTTTGCATACCGGTAGATGCCCTAATCCACAGAATTTCTGACAGAAAGTCATATTTCTATTTGGCCATGCTGCCTTCTGAATTGATCTTCGTAATGCTTTCTGCTCACATCTAAGTGTTTAACTCTGCTGCTTCTTCCCCTCCCATTGTTACCTAAACCAATACGGTGAAAATATTTGGATTGATGTCTCTAGCTCAACTATATGATTCAGTATGTGTATGCTTGTTTTCAAAGAGAAGTGTGTTCGGTGTCGGAGAACATGTTTAATGACGCTGGGTTGTTGTTGTTGTTCTGGAGAAGTGTCATCCACCTCATTGGATGGTACTGTACTGTGCTGTGTTCTAGCGTGTGTGTTGGGAGCTGACCAAGGTGTGTTTCATCCTGGAGGGTTTAGTGGGAGTTGGCGAGTGTGMTTGGCTCTGAGGAGTATATTTTCCTGTCATGCGTGGGCTTCCACACGCTCTCCGCTTCTCTGCAATCAGCCTCCATTGTTTTTATGACCTGCAGGTGCCGATAAGCTCTGAGGGGAGCTAGGCATGACGAGTGGCACAGCGCCCACCCAAGGGAAGGAGTGCCAGGCACAGCGAGTTGCAAAATGAAAATTCATATTTTCATGAGCGAGTGCTAAAAATGCTCACACCACATTCTAACACTTAGGACTTCCATCAATCCATGTGAAATAACAGCATGTACTGTTATGTGTGCCTCAAGAGAAATAGCTGGGGCTTGGTCATTTTTCATGGTCAGCCTGCTCTTCTATTCTATCATAACCTAGTGAACAGAAGAGAGGTTGCAGGTGGCTTCTCTATTCTCTGTCTGTATTTATGGATGTAAGGCAAGACAAAATGTGAGAGGGCAGCAGTCTTCCCACAACTGTGTATTTCTGTTTGAGGTGGGAAGAGGGAAAAGAGGGGATACGAACAAAATGGAAAGCAAAAAAATTACTGGAAAAAGGGATGAAAAAAATAAGTGAAATATTAGGGGAGAGACTTGGATGGGAAAGAAAGAGAGAAGGGTATGAGAATTGTAATCATTTTACGCCCGTCCTAGCTTTGTCATTATGAAACAGCTGGAAGCGGTCTCACTGACACTGAAACGGATTTTCATCTAGAAAACCATTATACTTGGCAGAAAATTTAATCTGACTTGGAGAAGACAGATTCATGTATCGCGAAGGCTAATTTTGAATTGTAAAGCTTTATTTGAAGTCACAAAGGCTGCCATGAGAATAACATCCTGTGTCACAACTAGTGACAGGTGATGCAATGTTATGACAAATGAGACCGAAAACAACTTGGGTCAAACGTTTACCTTTAGTCATAAGAGGATGTTGTTGTTACAAGTTCCCTATGTGCGATGCTATATAATTCATTTGACAGTGTCGTATTTACTTCATGATAGCCTCTGTAAAGTGTAACTACTAATGTTCTTTCTGGGGCTACTTGCAGAAACTGATGGTGTTATAATCCCTTTGATGTGTTGCTCTGAGGGCAAGTTCTGCTTTCTTCTGATTGGCGGCCACAGAAGGAGATCTGTGGGAGGAAGAATGAGAGCAGGCAGACTGCAGGACTGTGGTTCAACCAAACCTGATTTAGTAATGCCGAAGCAGTAGCGCTAATTGTGCCAAAAGATCAAGGTTGTCTGTAACCTCTTCTTGAATAATATATAGCCGACTAGAATAATTTCAACTCTCTTGTTTTGAGTGTGGACCAGTGATGTAACTGTTGTACTATAAATAAGAAGGCAGACTTCATGCATAAACAACAATTCCTGCATATGCAAGATTAGGCCTGCAGAGCGATGACAACTGTGTGACAACAGCGGAGAGAGTACAGTGTGTTATATACTATATACACTATAACATTTTTTTTGTATTTTTAATAGTTAATCACTGGCAGCACAGTAGCAAGTAGGTTACTGTAAATGTACAGTACATTTCTGGCAGCACAGAAGCCAATACATTTCCTTAGATTTACAGGACCTTTACTGTAACACAAATTTACAGCATATTACTGGAACACCTGACTACAGTAACATGCTGTATTTCTAGAATTTACAGTGCATTACTGGAAGCACAGTGCTTAGTAAACTGCTTCAGATGTACAGTGCTGGTAGCTAGTACCAACGACAGGCAGTATTTATGTCACATGTATTTGATATACTGTAGGTACTTCAATGCKTATTTTGTTTTTCGTATTTCGCTGGACCGACCTACAATTCATGTTGCCTATTTCGTAACAGTTGAATTAGAATACATGTATTTTAGCATTTTCTAATAGAAAGATATACTTGCAAGTAGCCCGCTTAACTACAACATTCTCGGTAATGGTAACATAATTGATTTATTTGCTATGACTGTGGTATATTCTTATTTACCTTTGTTTAATACACAGTCTGTACGTCTCTGGATAAGAGTCTCTGTTAAATGAGCAAAATGTAAATGTAAAAATGAACACTTCCAAAGCACACTGCTGGGTATTATTCTATTGACGTCCGCCTCCAAACAAGGCCATATTTGATCAAAATACAAATAGTTTAAGGGCGGAGCTCATTAGAATGATATCCAGCAGTGTGCTTGGCAAATGTTTATTTTACCATTTACATTTCGGTCATTTAGCAGACGCTCTTGTCCAGAGCAACTTACAGTCAGTGCATTCATCTAAGGTTGATAAAAACCTACATATCACAGTCAGCAAGTAAAACATTTCCTTAACCGTCACTGGGAATGTTGTTGTAGTTAAGGATACATTGGTCTTCAAAATATCCTTTATTTGTAATATGATACATTTTCTGATGTTTCATTGCCAATCTCTGGCCAATGCAAGGTATGTTACTGTAATATTCACAGTAACTTTCAACCAGCTTCCTGTAAGTACATTTACATTACATTTTAGTCATTTAGCAGACGCTCTTATCCAGAGCGACTTACAGTAGAGTGCATACATTTTAACATACTGAGACAAGGATATCCCTACCGGCCAAGAGCAGACGCTCTTATCCAGAGCGACTTACAGTAGAGTGCATACATTTTATTACATTTTTTTTTTTTTTACATACTGAGACAAGGATATCCCTACCGGCCAAACCCTCCCTACCGGCCAAACCCTCCCTAACCCGGACGACGCTATGCCAATTGTGCGTCGCCCCACGGATCTCCCGGTTGCGGCCGGCTGCGACAGAGCCTGGGCGCGAACCCAGCCCAGCCTGGGCGCGAACCCAGAGACTCTGGTGGCGCAGCTAGCACTGCGATGCAGTGCCCTAYACCACTGCGCCACCCGGGATAATGCAGAGCAATGACACAGTACAATACTGTAATATTTGCCAAATATACTCTAAGAAAGTAAATGCTACTGTAATAATGTTGGTATTTTACAGGAATTACATGGGATTAGTGCAAGCAGGTTGGCTGCTTGGTATTTGTATATTACATATACTTATTAATAGTTGGTGTTCAATATCACTTAAAATTCTAGAGACCTTAACAAAGGCTTCAAAACTGGCCGTTATAACAACTCAGCACTTATTATTCAACCATGAAAGGTTCAAGAAACACAGTCAAACTGATCTGTTCTCTATATCCATTACATAGTCAGGGCACTACTACCACATATCAGTTAAATTGGTATAGCATTCTCATTAACGGGGGCAACACAAATATAGCCATTTACAGGGCACGCCTCAAAATATGTTAATGAGCCAGCAACTCTTTCCCCTCCCACAAAATTTTTCCACAATGCACCATAATTTACAGAATGGTGCAGGTAATATACATATACAGCAATACAGTACTTTATTGTTCAATTGTTTTGTAATAAAATTATAGCAGTTGCTAACAGTTAATATGTAATTCTACATTACAGAATACCAATGAATATTTGGTGTTTGATATCACTTGCACTTGTAGAGGCCTTAACAAGGCTTTGCAACTGGCAGTGACTACAGGGCAAAACAGTTCAAAAAGACATGGCTAAACGCTCACCCATTAATGGTTTGAGACTTATCTGATCTATCCCCTATATACATTTAACTGTTAGGGAACTACTACCACATATTACTTAAATTGGTACAGCACTCTCAATAACGGGGGCAACAAGTATAGCCTCTTACAAGATACGCCTCAAAGTGTGTTAATGAACCACAACAATACCATGCGCCCACGAAAGGTTTTTGGTACATCACAATTACAGTATGGTACTGTGTTCTATAAGTGTAGTACTGAATTACAGTAAATTACTGGCAGCACAGTAGCCAGTACATTTCTGTAGATTTACAGGAAAAGGTTTTTAGATGTAAAAATATGGTATGGTACTGTATTCTGTGAGGTGGTACTGAAATACAATAAATTACTGGTAGCACAGTAGCCAGTAAATTACTGTAGATTTACAGGACACATTTTTAAATATGTTATGACACTGTATTCTGTGGGGTAAAGCATTTTCACTAATGCGTGCAACAAATACAGCCTCTTACAAGGCATGACTCAAAATATGTTTATGAGCCAGAGATTATTTCACCGCCCACAACATTTTCTCACAATACACCATAATTCAGTGTTCTGCTGAAATTTTATTGTAC
>NW_019957615.1:11497-41497 GCF_002910315.2 Salvelinus sp. IW2-2015 | reverse complement strand
CAGCCCATCTTCTAAGAGCCAAACCAGTTGGATCCAGAGGGGCGTCGTGTCAGCACTGCTTTGTGACGTATTGACTCATATAATTTTCAATCAGTGGCTACACGCTAATCAGTGGAAACAGATGGGATGAAATGAGCAGAGCTTTAAACCACGGGACGACCGCCAAGATAGGACGGCTCCATTGCTATGGAAACGGCTACGCTCGTTTGCTGCGGTAACAGCCCTGATTACTGTCGCGGGAAACAGCATTCTGGGATGGATCCGAGCGGTGACCAGCTGTTCAGAGGATGCTTAGAGACCAAAGATGATACGCTCCCTAACTCCATGGTCATCACATGGTCCTAGTACTGAACGGGAAAGGATGATGATGATGATGATAAAGGACAAACGCAAATAGAGGATGTCACAGTGATGACATCCATGATGATGACCACAAGGACGAGAAAGACAGTAGGAACAAGAGGACGACAAAAACAGTGATGACATACAGTGGATAATAATGATCATGATGATGATGATGATACTAATTAAGTTGAGAGTAATTAAGTGGGAGATCAAAAGTGAAACCGTAGAGGTTTCAAAACATCACAGACAGGAAGTTAACTAACTATAGTACKAATGGCTTCTATGGGTGGAAGAGTGAAGGAGCTCACCGACTAACGAGAGAGGTGATTTCATTGAAAATGGGGAGATGGGGGGGGGGGGGAGTGTGTCTTTGAGAGTAGCCTGACTCATAGCGCTGAGAGAGAGCCAACAGGAAGCCAGATGCAGGTTCCTACAGTATTTAGAGCAGCAAGCCTGATCAATGGCCATGTTCAAAGAGACTGCTCAGAGGAGGTATGTTGAAAGGTGAGCTACGCAGGCATGCACGCACGCACGCACACACCCACGTGTCTCATACACAATGCTCTCTCTTTCTCACACTGACAAACATGCGCACACACACAGTCAGTCACTATGTAATCCAAGCCCAGGAGAAAGGCAGGGATATAAAGTGTTGGTGATTGACACTATGTACTGTACATATATGGCATACCTGGATAAGAGGATAAGCACCTGGCTCATGTGTTCAGCTACCGCACCTGATCTGGGGGAGAGGAGAGGGTAGGACTAGGAGGAAAAGAAAGAGGTGAGGTTGAGAGGCTATAAGTCATAGTATGTCTAGGGCCTAAGGCAACTTACTATGACTTACATCCGGCAACTACTTAGGCCATACATACCGTTTACAGTTCTCACACACACACACACACACACACACACACACAACACACACCACACACAACACACACACCACACACACCAACACACACACACACACACACACACACAACACACAACACACACACACACACTTTTAAATTATGTAATTTAAGGTGGGAGAGAATTCAGACACTGACAGCTCACCTGTGAGTGTGGGAGTCATCTGCTCTGGAGTGGTCTGTGTGTGTGTGTTAACAGTCACTGTCTGGAGAAGTCTCTGAGTGAGTGTGTGTAATCACTCATCCATTTGCAGTAGATAGATCTGTAAGTATGTGTATAAATGGACGTTTCTGTGTAAAGGCTGTGAGTATTGGTGTGTATGTGTGTGTGTGTGTCTCACTGTGACTGTGTGTATGTTAGTTCACTCTGCAAAGGCCTTTGAGTGTCTTTCAGTGCTATATATCCTCTGTTAGTCTATACTGTATTGATCATCTCTGCTGCTCTATCTACTGAAATCTCTCTTCTGCAACATGTTTTTCCTACACTGAAAAAATMTGTTATTCCTCAGCTCTTAAGGTTCCTTGGAGAACTCTTGCCCTATAAAGAACCTKTGAGTTATGTGTGGGTTTCTTGATGTTGCATCTAAAGGTTCTTGAAATGTTTAGAAGCATGCAGATGTGTCGCTTTCATTGGCCAGTGTTAACTAGTGTTGATTCAGGAATTTAATAAACACTGTAAAGAGTTAAACTACCACACATTGGTGTGAAAGAATCCCAGTGGTAATGTTAATAACCAGAGTTGAACCAAAACCACGCCCATCAATATCATAATTGCCAGCAAGCTCTCTTGCAGGTTGATTTTTTAAATTGTTTGTTTCAATATCTATGTTTCTGCATGTGCATTGATTGATTAATCTTATGCTACTCAACCATAAATAAAATAAAAATTCTGAACTATTATGGTTGTTCCATGTTAAATGTATTTTCACATTTATGTCTTCCCAACCCTGGCAGTCATTCTGAATGCAGGTTTTGGGGAGAATAAAACATCTAAATGTTTGATATCCCCCCTCTGCCTGGATTCCAATAGGAATTACACATCACTTTGCAAACCAGCATAATGTGACTTGCAGGCCTGATGTGGCCTCAAAACTATGGGTTTCCGTATTATATATTGTCTTAAATAATTACATTTTAATGACAACGTACAGTATATTCATTCAGAATCTCACTTGGTGAAGTCCACAGGACTGAAAATGAATCAATGCAACAACCATTTCTCTGTCACTAGAAAATACCGTCATGGGTGGGACCAAAGACAGTACAATATGAAGATGTGCAGAAAGTGCTTATCCAATTAAAATCCCCGATCACACTTGTCATGACGACATTGGCTAGCTAAGCTCATGCACAGAAACACGTCATCAGGTCTAACGGTTGTCTCGCGCTGAACTGCGCATGTGCAAGCCGTCAAATCAAAGGCACTCCTTTGTTATAAAGTTGTTTTTGACAAAAATGAAAACGTATCGGTTTGTCACTTTCATGAGGTTGGAGTAATAACATGTTCAACTACTTAAGACATTGACTCTAATCTAGGTTGTGCCTTTATATTTTGTTAAAATTAACAGCTAAGGAATAAAATTTCACTTCTTTCATTGACTACTCAAACCCCAAACCCCGGCCTGGTCTGTTTGCTCTGTTTTGCAAGCGTTCCCGGAAGACTCGCAATGTTGCGCCTCTGGGTTTAGAAACTCTTTGGTGGTACTGGTAATTCTAAAATTAACTAGAAAGGTACCCTGGGAAATATGTAAATAAAGTTTAAAACCCTAAAACAGGGCTATTCAAAACCGATCCTGGAGGGCTGAAACATTCTGGGTTTTACATTTTTGTTTGGTTTGTCAAAGAACCAACCCATTTAGGATTCTTCAAAGACACTAAAATGGTTCCCCCATGTCATTGCTCTCAACAACCTTATTTGGTTCCAACTTGCACCTTCATTTTTAGGTCATTGCTGTAAGACAATATGCTCTCAGCAAATATATCTAGTATACCTGCTAAAACCATGGTAAAATGAAATWAAAAATATTGCTCTATTTATGTTGATTCTCTCTGTGCAACTGTGACTGTACATGGCCATCCGGCCGGCCAGCTCTAGTTGTGTAGTGATTTATTATTCATGGACATATTTCTGTGCTCTGCTGTAATTGCAGCGTGCCGCAGCAGTGGCTGCATCTGATGGAGTACAAATGAATAAATAAATCTGGACAGAGGAGCCATTTGGACGTTTGACATTTACTGATGAGACAATTAAGAAAGCAGCGCACAAACACACAGGAGCAGGAAAACACATGCACACACTTCCACAAACAGTATAAACACACACATGCTTGAGCACAAATGAAAGACCAACATACACAAACCAATAGTGAAGCTCAAACAACCACACACTTGCCAACTCACAACAAAGCACACAAACATACACACATGACTGCATGCAAACTAGCACAAGTGCACACGTCTTATGTCTCATACCTAATTTATTTTTTCCCAGCGTCCCGTTCAATCCTAGAAGACACATGGACTAAAAGAAATAGGGGCACCAGATGAGTTAAGTCTTGGAAAAGACAAGATAAACACAAATGCAAACACACACACGCACGGACACACACACGAATGCAGCGGCCATGGGACAACATAGATGTGATGTTGCTATATAGGCAGCATCCTAGAGATAATATGACTCCATGCCTTCATCAGGGAATTGTAGTTCTGCATAAGGATTTTAAGGATTTAGCAGTCCAGCACATTAGGCTGCAAGTCTTTCATTAGGTCTCCATTTGGAGTTGACATGGTCACCCCTGGTCTATGAGGTAAAGTCTCTCCCCTTATGAACCATTCCTACATCGAAACGGATATTAGCTGACAACGTCACGAAACAACGTGTACGGTTTAATGGGGCAGAAGTCTCTGAGTTGTTGTGATTCTGGATGGCCAGATGGCTAGTAACATTGACAAGAAACTGCCATGTGGGGAATCATGTCTCATTTCAGCTAGTTTCATCTTGTTCTTGATACCATTTTCTTGTTTTGAGGTGTTTTGACTGATTTCATGTCAATGCTTATATGGACAAAAATTTGCTAACTAGTTTACCAACAATTGTAACGACGTATGAGACACAAGTGCTCATTGTGCATTGTTGCTAAGCAACCAACCATCTATTGGAGGCTAAAATAGGAAATTAGCCTGTTTATTTTTTACAATTTACCTCTTTAAATTGCAGTTTTTTGCTTCAAGTCAACTCGTGGCTGATGATCCCCCACACTTAAAGGCACTATATTTCAAATAGGTTACAACCTGGTAACAACCAATGATGTAGGCCTATATAAACCCTGGATTGCTAATGCTATCTATTGGCCAATGAGAGGCTTTGAAGCCACCGGTCGGACATTTTGTCCTCCATAGGACAAAATTACATATATTTAAGTATTTTTGCTGTTGTAGTGGGGCTAGTAAACATTAGTACTTTATTTTTATGTTTAGCTCACATTATATCATTTAATGTGGTTGATTGGTCGAGGAATGTGTCAGTTTGTTAGTAGGCAAACAGAAGAGTGTTCTCCTCTCCTCGATAGCCACCTTTCATGGAGGATACTCTTGGCCTTTTATCAATTAGATTTGCTCACCTTCTGCYTCCTCGCTCCGTCCTCTCTCGCCTRRTTTTGAAAAAGGTCAAAGTTAATTGAGGAGACATGCCGAGGAGAGTGAACGTGGATGGAAATGCGCTTGCTTGAAACGAGATGGTCCTTCTCCACTTGTGTGTCATTAGGCAAACTTTTACAGGGGTGGATCGCAAAATAAATGTGTAAAGTGCTCAAAACAAATAAAGTTAGTTGTGCAAGACATTTTATAGATAAAACAGTAAGTAACATAGGGGGTGTGGCAGATGTAAAAAAWATTCTGTGATGATACACGAGTATCCTCGATGAAAGGTGGATATCGAGGAGAGGCCTACTAACGAATTGACACACTGCTCGACCACTTATTGGTTTCCCCAAAACATCAAAGGATAAAAGTCCCATGTGTATCCTAACTGAAAGAGTTTTGAAATCTACCACACCACCTTTGAATCAGCTTTTGTTTTGTCAGAGGACAAAAACATGCACACGTTTAAAAACAATATGATCCTTATTATTTTATCTATACAATGTCTTGCACAGCTAACAATTTGTTTTGAGCACTTTACACATTTATTTTCGTATCCACCCCTGTGTAAACGTAATTTGCCTAATGACGCTTGAGTGGAGCAGGGCCGTCTCATTTCAAGCAAGCCATTTCCATCCAAGTTCACGCTCCTTGCCGACTCTCCTCGATTAACTTTGACCTTTTGCAAAAGCAGGCGAGATTAGACACAYGAGGTGGGCAAATCTAATTGATAAAAGGACAATGTGACAGACAAAAAAGACCGAATGTGCTAGCCTGACGACTCAAACTGAAATATTATGCTGGTCTGTCGTTCGCTAAATWGTTTTTTTCCCTCGTCCGTGGGCGTGGCGTAGCGTAGCGTTTGGCCGGAGCAAGGAGTCTGGGTKGCCAGGCAACAAATGTGCAGTATTCATGCATCGGATTTGAAACAGCGGCGTGCAGCTCGGTTAACGGGAGGAGAAAACGGACAGTACCTTTCCCGAAAACAATGAAGACGGGCACATTTCCTAGGTAAGGCTTTGTTAGCGCCCTGCTGGATTTGCAGGCAATTGCTCTTCACGCTTCAGAGCACTTTGTGCGAATAGCCCGCGGTTACATACAGTGAGTGTAACGACGAGCAGTCACTGGGCAGAAGGAGATGTGGCTYCAATGAGAATCAGCCAGCGATTATATATATTTTTGGAATGAATGTATCAAAACAATTAGGGAAGAATATTCCATAGTAAATGAGTAGCCTGAACGGTTTACGCGAATGGTTTAATCTTTGCACAGTCAGAATGATGAAAGAACCATAGCCTAGCCTACTGCACCCGTATACTATTGTATCCTATCATCATCACTAGCCTACTCCTTGATACATTTAGAAGCTTACAACCTAGTTGGTATCATAAAACAACCTAGCTGTACCTCGTGCGGCAACATTGTAGCCAAGCCACACATGTAAGCGAAAGCCTCCTTTGTAGGGAATCATTAATGGACATATTTGCTTGTTCACATCAGTCCAACTGCATTATGCCTTCCTGTGTTTTACGCATTCCTTTGAGTTTTACGCAGTAGCTCGTGAAATGAGACAATCATCTGCTGTTTAAACTATTAGACCACAAGTTCCACAAACGAACAACAGTTCTGTTTGTGTTYTGAAACCCTGTCTGTGGCATACGAAGAACGTTTGATTGCGGAGGACCTTGTGTCCATGTGAGATTTGAGGCGGCCTGGCCTCCATTCAACTACGAACWGTTAAAAGGAAGAGAGAGAGAGAACAGACGGAGATGTAGAGGCAGGGTCAGGCTGCAATTCAAACAAACCTGCCATAGAAAAGTTTACAAAGTGTCTTTCTTCACATACTTCTGCCTGCACACCTCTTATTCTTAACTAGTAGTAGTACTTGTATCACAAACCATAAGATACTTTATTTGGCCCAGGTTAACTAATACATCTCCTCAACGGGTGATTCGGTCAATTACATTAAACACAGCGGCCATGCCAGTCCTTTGGCAGGCTGTTGGTGGAAGCTCATGTGAACGCCCTGTGAACCACACTGTCTGTGCCAGGAGATGTCTGATTTAAGACCATTTAGATCGCATCATTATTGACTTAAGCAGCAGTTTGAATCCAACCCAACAGTGATATGGTCCCAATAGCCTTTGCATTAGACAAATTGAACGGAAATACCGGTAATTATGCCATTTGAGAGAAATTATAAGAAACGGAAAGAACACAAGTGCCAAGGATGAAGAATCTTGGCAATTAGCCCGATAGGTTGGGATTTGGGAGTGAGTGTGTAGTCTTTGAAGTGGTCAGATTCCTCGTTGCTTTGTCTGGGATCTACAGATGGGTCTAGGTTTGCCTCAGAACAGAGATCTTTTTACTCCATCGCCTAACAAATAAAAACCAAGAATCATCTGAGGGAAAGGGAGGGAGGAAAGAGCAAAACGCACCTTTTGTGTAAGATATTCTGCAGCATACAGTCCTTGAACAAACTACATTTCAAATGTGATGTTTGAAGGATACAATCACAGTAAGTGGTATAAAACCCACAAACCAAAACAAAGTGTCACATTCTCACAGACTTATGAAATCATGTCCCTTTGCAGCACGGGGAAAGTGAACCAAAGAGGGCTTTAACAACTGATTGAGGGCACTCTGCTACCTGGTGGCGGTAGTGTGTTCTTTGTAGTGATGGGGTAAAAAATCGATACAGTTGAGTATCACAATATTATTGTTGACGATATATCGATACTTGTTTTCTCATGGCTCTCTTGTCGCTCTGCAGGTGACATAACAATGTGCTATATGTTTGGAACATTGAATCACAAATAAATCGCATTATCCGATCGCAATACATATAGCATCGTGATACATACATCATCGCTATACAAATCATATCGGCACCTGAAAAGCCAACTTTATTAATGTTTACATACTGTTTTACCTACTTTATYTGTATATGCTGTATTCTAGCCGTGCTATATAACTACTGCTYTACACACCTTTTCTATTTATATACTGTCCATACTGTCTATACACACCATTCACATACAGTAKATATATATGTWTATTCTGGACTTTGGTCCGGAAGCTAAATTCCTGCAATTCTTTCCATTTTGTCATGGGSTTTTGTACTGTGTATTTAAAGGCTGTATTCTCGACAAAGCTCATTCTATTATTTCTACTACTGTYCATTGTATTTTAGTTTCACTGTTTATACACACTGTATTTATTTATTTACATACTGGATTCTTGACATGGCTCACTAATATATCTACTGCTGTACATATCATTCTTAGCATATCTTGTTAAAATTCATCCGGTGTATATACCTATAGATTGCATTTGGATTACTGTTACAGTGCTATTTGGCTGAATTGGATTCATTGCGACATTTCAAGATATATTTTTTGGGTATAATTATTTGTATACTTGTCTGACATTTTACTGCATTGCTAGTAAAATAAGCATTTTGTTGCACCTGTTATAACATCTGCTAAACTGTATACGCTACCGATAAATGTTGATTAGATTTAAGTATCATGATAATATTGTATCATAAGGTCCCTGGCAATTCCCAGCCTAGTTATTGTACAGCTGGACAGTTTATGGTTGAACAAATAAAATTGGATTTAMCACATGCGCCCGAATACCAKAGGTGTAGACCTTACCGTGAAATGCTTACTTACAAGCCCTTAACTCCATTTCTTGAACTCCATTGTTGGTTAAGAAAATATTTACTAAATAAACTAAAGTGTAAAATAAAAGTAACACAATAAAATAAGAATAATGAGGCTATATACAGGGGGTATCAGTACCGAGTCAATGTGCAGGGGTACAGGTTAGTCGAGGTAATTTGTACATAGACTGCATAGATAATAAATAGCYAGTAGCAGCTGTGTAAAAATAAAGTTTTTTTTAAAAGTATATAGTCCGGGTGGCCATTTGATGAATTGTTCAGTCTTATGGCTTCGGGATAGAAGCTGTTAAGGAGCCTTTTGGACCTAGACTTAGTGCTCTGGCACCGATTGCCATGCGGTAGCAGAGAGGACAGTCTATGACTTGGATGACTGGAGTATTTTACAWTTTTTTTGGGGGCCTTCCTCTGACATTGCCTAGTATATAGGTCCTGGATGGCAGGAAGCTTTGCCCCTGTGACGTACTGGGCRGTAGGCACTACCCTCTGTAGCACCTTGCGGTCGGATACCGAGCAGTTGCTATACCAAGTGATGATGCAACCGGTCAGGATGCTCTCGATGGTGCAGCTGTAGAACTTTTTGAGGATCTGGGGACCCATGCCAAATCTTTTCTGTCTCCTGAGTGGGAAAAGGTGTTGTGCCCTCTTCACGACTGTCTTGGTGTGTTTGGACCATGATAGTTTGTTGGGCATGTGGACATCAAGAAGGTTAACTTTCGACCCGCTCCACTACAGCCCTGTCTGTGTGAATGGGGGCGTGTTCAGCCCTCCTTTTCCTGTAATCCACGATCAGCTCCTTTTGTCTTCCTCATGTTGAGGGAGAAGTTGTTGTCCTGGCACCACACTGCCAGTTCTCTGACCACCTCCCTATAGGCTGTCTCATCATTGTTGGTGATCAGGCCTACCACTGATGTGTTATCAGCAAACTTAATGATGGTGTTGGAGTTGTGCTTGGCAACGCAGTCGTAGGTGAATAGGGAGTACAGAAGCGGACTAAGCATGTACCCCTGAAGGGCCCCCGCGTTGAGGATCAGCGTGGCAGATGTGTTTTTGCCTACCCTTACCACCTGGTGGCGGCCCGCCAGGAAGTCCAGGATCCAGTTGCAGAGGGAGGTGTTTAGTCCCAGGGTCCTTAGCTTAGTGATGAGCTTTGTGGGCACTATGGTGTTCAACGCTGAGCTGTAGTCAATAAACAGCATTCTCACATAGGTGTTCCTTTTATCCAGGTGGTCTACAGCTTATCATGAGGTACTCTACCTCAGGCGAGCAATACCTCGAGACGTCCTTAKTTTTTGACATTGCGCACCAGCTGTTATTGACAAATAGACACACACCACCACCCCTCGTCTTACCGGATGCAGCTGTTCTGTCCTGTCGATGCACGGAAAACACAGCCAACTGTATATTATCCATGTCGTCGTTCAGCCACGACCCTGTGAAACATAAGATATTAGATTTTTAATGTCCCATTGGTAGGATAGTCTCGAATGTAGCTCATCCAGTTTATTCTCCAGTGACTGCACGTTGGCCAATAGAACAGATGGCAGAGGCTACCCACTTGCCAACGAATTCTCACAAGTCACCCCGATCTCCGCCCGCTCTACAGGGGTGTGTGATGTGTATTGCTGATGAATTACAACGGGTGTGTGTTTGTTTGTTGAATTATAACAGTGGTATGTGTGTTTGTGGGTTTCTGGAATTGTAACAGTGGTGTGCGTATTTGTGGGTTGAGTTATAGCAYGGATGTGTGTTTGTATTGTTGAGTTGTAACAGGGGTGTGCGTTGGTGGGTTGTTTATAGGAGTGTATTTTTTTCCATCCAGACTCTTGGGGGTATTTTATKATGTGGGCTCCACAGTTATTCAGTGCCCCCAGAGAGAGTGAGTGGATTGTGTGTGAGAGATGGAGCTGTGGGATCAGTCACTTACAGAATGTGCAAAATGTGTATTTATACATTCATCTGGTACATGGAGTAGAGCGTGTCAGTAGACCATTTCTCAAGCTTTCCTCCTGGGTAAATCCATTTGAATTCAATCACTTTTTGAGAGCACCCCTTTTTGATTTGAACAAAACCTTCCGTACATWTTTGCCCATTATCATTGTGCTCAGAAAGTAACGTTTTGGACCTGAATGCCAAAACATTCAATAGATAAAGTTACCCCCACCATACCATGAAACATCTGTCTTCATCACTGAAAAAGATGAATGGTTGGGATTTATATAATTTAAAAGCTTACAAACAGGGTCAAACTATTTGGTGATTTCTTGGAAAAAATAAGACGTTTTTTTTTACATAAAATGATAATTGACGTTTAAGGTTAAAAATGATCTAAAAACGAATAAACTTCTAAAAATGTTGATTTGCATATAGCTATGAACCTATTTGACATAATCTGAGGTGTTTGTGTTGTGCCCGCCATCAGTTGAGACACATGCTCATCAACCTCAGATGATGTAAAGTGGCATTTAAGCTACAACATGTGAATTTCAAAAACATCAGAGCGTACACATGTGTATACACAATTTTTAACCTTAAACGTTTTTGTTTTTTTCAAGAAATCACCAAATATTTGACCCTGTTTGTAAGCTTTTAAATTATATCAAACTCAACTGCTTATCTTTTCCTGTGATGAAGACATGGATGTTTTATGGTATGGTGTGGTATGCAAAATGGGTAAACTTTTAGCACTTATCTCTTTAATGTTTTGGCATTCAGGTCCAAAAAGTCACTTTCTGGCCACATCTAGGTGYGATGGACTGAGAGTAGCTGAGGGGTGGGTTTAAAAGCTCATGTTCTATAATAGTTATGACTGAAAACACGATTTATATCAAATGACTTTATTCTTGTAACTACTGTAAAAAAAAATGTAATGTGTGTACCAATGTACATTTAACAACAAAACAAAAATATGTAAAAACAAAGTTTATTTTGGTCCGCTGAAGAGGGGGGTGGTGGATGGTCAAAGAGTGAGTGAATTCAAATGGATTTACCCTCTCGGTCTTGCTCACTGACTGTCTTTCTCTCTTCTCTCTCTGTAATCTGGGAGAGGTGAGGTAGAGGACCACTCTTTCTTCCTACAGTCTCTCTCGCACAAATCTACATTTCAAACGTGATGCTGATGGATGCTACACACACACAGCTCCCCTGATGGCTGTGATCTCCACAACAGAACATCTGCATTAGTGTTTCAGCACATATTTCTTGCTCATTATGGCACCATGCCAGCTTGCACCTCRTTCTCTCTGCGGCTGGCTATTTATGGGGGTGAACGGAAGGGATGTGCACGGTTATTCAAATATCAGAACGGCATTAGGCCTATACAAAATTATAGGCCTATTTTAARACTAAAAAGGCTTTTTTGTMAATTAAATTACGTACAACAGGGATCATCAACTAAATTCAGCCTTGATTCAACTTTTTTCTTGATATCCAATTWGTAGTTAGTCTTCTCCCATCGCTGCAACTCCCCTACAGACTCGGGAGAGGCGACGGTCAAGAGCCATGCTTCCTCTGAAACACGAGCCTGCCAAGCCACATTGCTTCTTGACACTGCTCGCTTAACCCGGAAGCCAGCCACACCAATGTGTCGGAGGAAATACCATCCAGCTGACGACCAAAGTCAGCTTMCAAGCGCCCGGCCCGCAACAAGGAGTCGCTAGACCYCAATGGGACAAGGAAATCCCGGCTGGCCAAACCCTCCCCTAACGCGGACAACGCTGGMCCAATTGTGRGCCGCCTCATGGGTGTTACGGCCGGCTGTGACACAGCCTGGGATCGAACCCGGGTCTGTAGTGACGCCTTTATTACGTGTGGAAATACTTTGGAACAGATTTTCAACATTTAAAATCACTTGGAGCTGATTTGCTGGTGTTTTTAGTCTTTTATATCCAACAATAAYACATTTAATAAAATATATATTTTTTGCTCAGAAAACTTGAAGGGCCAAATAAAATCACCCGCCGGCCAAATTCGGCCCACAGGCCGCCAGTTAGGGAACCCTAACTTTTCTAAGCTACTCAAAACAGGCACAACAATTATAATAATTTTATTATATGGGATGCTAAATAACATTGTCGCTGCTTCAAGTCTTGGCTGTAGCTGAGCTGCCTTGGCTGCATCTCTCTCTTTCTCCCTCAGCTGCAACAATAGAGCGCCAGCCTCTTTCCCTCACGCAGCAGTGCTCAGTTAAAAAAAAAAAAATTCTCATATCCAGATATCTGACAACAATTCATGATACTTTTCGAATAGGGAAATKATTTCAAATCCCCTTCCCTAGTGAACAGGCCACGCTCCCTTTAGCGATGTGGAAAGCCCGCACACACCAAGAACTGCAACAGTGACACTTTCAATTACGCTGCACACTCTTGCCTGCATCTACCTAATCTAGGGAGTAATTGTTAGTCCAACAGTTGCAAATGTGAATTTCTATTGGACAAATTCGGGTTGTTTTTATCCCCGTTTCGTTTTTAAGAAAAGTTTTTCAACAGAATCGGTGGAATGAATACACCCCTGATCACACACAAACAGTTKACTTTCATAGCAGCCACATAAAAACAGCATGATCACTTTGCTCGTTGTATATATAATTCCTTCCCGCAASTATCTACACGGTCTCCTCCTCTCACCTTTTGCCTCGCATGTGGACTTCAGTGCACAACACATCAGCTGTCTGTGARCAGGCGAAAAACCTTTCCAAGCCAAACCTTTATATAATGACYGCTATAACTGCTACACACATCCTACATTGTTGTCATAGTAAACATAGCTACTAGAACTAATGCGTTAMTAAACCCGCTAMCTACAARCATCCCGTACAGTGTACAGTCAGAAAGCGGTTTAGCAGTTACACAGGTGGGCCCCGGTGGCKATAAATTAATAAAACCAAAAGCTTATCTTGACTTGGATGAGTTCGTGTTGGATAGCCAGCTTGCTCACATAGCATCCCTCTCTGTTTGAATGTAAAATATTTATGTATGTGTGTGTATATATATGTGTGTGTGTACMTATATTGCTCACCCAATCGCTCGCTTCTCCTTCATTTTGGAAGAAATGAATTTGTTCAAAACTTCAACTATTGTCTTTCTCTCCCTTTGAGTCAACRACTCACCACATTMTATGCACTGCAGTGCTAGCTAGCTGTAGCTTATGCTTTCAGTACTAAACTCAGCAAAAAAAGAAACTTCCTCTCARTGTCAACGARGTTTATTTTCAGCAAACGTAARGTGTGTAAATATTTGTATGAACATAAGATTCAARAACTGAGACATAAACTGAAAAAGTTCCATAGACATGTGACTAACAGAAATMGAATATTGTGTCCCTGAACAAAGGGAGGGGGTCAAAATCAAAAGTAACAGTCAGTATCTTGTGTGGCCACCAGCTGCATTAAGTACTGCAGTGCATTAAGTACTGCAGTGCATTAAGTACTGCAGTGCATCTCCTCCTCATGGACTGCACCAGATTTGCCAGTTCTTGCTGTGAGATGTTACCCCACTCTTCCACCAAGACACCTGCAAGTCCCCGGACATTTCTGGGGGGAATGGCCCTAGCCCTCACCCTCCGATTCTACAGGTCCCAGACAAGCTCAATGGGATTAAGATCCGGGCTCTTCGCTGGCCATGGCAGAACACTGACATTCCTGTATTGCGCACAGAACAAGCCAGTATGGCTGTGGCATTGTCATGCTGGAGGGTCAGGGCAGGACGATCAGCTGTCTGTCTTGTCTCCCTGTAGTGCTGTGTTAGGCATCTCACAGTACAGACATTACAATTTATTGCACTGGCCACATCTGCAGTCCTCATGCTTCCTTGCAGCATGCTATGGCACGTTCACACAGATGAGCAGGGACCCTGGGCATCTTTCTTTTTGTGTTTTTCAGAGTCAGTGAAAGGCCTCTTTAGTGTCCTAAGTTCATAACTCACCTTAATTGCCTACCGTCTGTAAGCTGTTAGTGTCTTAACGACTGTCCACAGGTGCATGTTCATTAATTGTTTATGGTTCATTGAACAAGCATGGGAACAGTGTTTAAACCCTTTACCAATTAAGATCTGTGAAGTTATTTGGATTTTTGTGAATTATCTTTGAAAGACAGGGTCCTGAAAAAGGTCTGTTTCTTTTTTTGTTGAGTTTAGATTCATTCTCTGATCTTTTTGATTTGATTGTGTCAGTTCATGCTGCAAGAGCTCTGATAGCTTGGAGGATGTCCTCCGGAAGTTGTCATAATTACTTTGTAAGTCTACGAAAGGGGGTGATAACCATGAGCCTCCAAGATTTTGTATTGAAGTCAATGTACCCAGAGGAGGACAGAAGCTAGCTGTACGCCGGCAACACCATGGTGCTAGCCTACAGAGTGCTGTTGAGGCTACTGTAGACTTAATGTTGAGGCAAAAGTGTGTTTTTAATAAATCATTTGTTGATGTAATTATATTTAGTATGGTTTTATCAAGAAAAAAAAGATCACTTTTGTTATATATATATTTTTTTATTCAATGAGGATGGTCCTCCCCTTCCTCTTCTGAGGAACCTCCGCTACTCACAATCAACCCCCTTTCCTCCCTGGTATAACTACAGAAGGACATGATACTATGATATTCAGCACAGCACATCACAATACAGTACCCTATCATTATCCTCCCCTCTCTGCCCCTCTTATCCCCTGTGTCGTGACTTTGATTTAATGTGATGACTGTTATTTATCAAATCAACAAACTGTTTTAATTGTTACCCAATTTATATATATTGTGTGTGTAACAATTAACTCATTGTTGGGGGCACCACGGAAGAAGTTSTTTAACGAGTTATCGAGTTTAATTCGGGAGCTGTTATATATCGATAAGTCCCTTATTAATCATTACCTCATATCAGTCTCATTTTGAACGTCGCAGACTTTTTGAATCCGTAAGAACCCCAGCCTTTTCTGAAATATTCAATTCTACACAAACMGAATTATTTATTTATTTAATCACTAACTAAATAATGATACACAATTAAATGAGACAAAAGTCRCTAGTGAACTGACTAGATATGATGGCTAGATACACAATGGAAAGAGTAAAGGGATTTTTTCGTGGATACATTCTAGGACTGTTCTCACATTAATACTATACCTTGCACATGAACTGCTGCCCGTTTGGGTAAGAAATGCATATATTTTATGTGTAAGTTGGATGTCTTTGTTCGTCGTCTTTCTGTTGAAACCAATCGATCATTCTATAGAGAATGGCTCGTGGGTGTAAGGCTCTGATTGTCCACCTGAGGTCACAATGTCCTTAGTAGTTTTTGGCTTGGAGTGAAGTGTTTTCTTCAACACGAATCTTCAGATGCCCCATGATTGTCTGAGATGGGATCTTCTCCTTCCTTTCTGGGGTAGATGTCAATGTTCCAGATCCCTTTACATACACAGCTGCAGACTGTCAATGTTTTGGTCTAGTGAGTTTATCTTCAGCTCTTGAGTTTCAGAGTTTCCAACCATTTGTAACTTTAGCTCATGCTTCACATCTGCTGGTCTGCATGTTAATTATTATAATTTTTTAATATATATATTTTTTTCTTATTGAATATACAAAACATACATTATACTTGCAGTGAAGCCGCTGACAACTACACCCCACCAGTCATCCAATAGACTCCATTCAGAGCGACACCAAGAAGCATCCAGGGTCAACGCTCTGCTCAAGGGCACATTGACAGATCTCCCACAAAAATCAAATCAATTTATATAGCCCTTCTTACATCAGCTGATATCTCAAAGTGCTGAACAGAAACACAGCCTAAACCCCAACAGCAAGCAATGGTGGTGTAGAAGCACGGTGGCTAGGAAAACTCCCTAGAAAGGCCAAAACCTAGAAACCTAGAGAGGAACCGGGCTATGAGGGGTGGCCAGTCCTCTTCTGGCTGTGCTGGTGGAGATTATAAAAGAACATGGCAAGATGTTCAATGTTATAAATGACCAGCATGGTCATAATAATAATCACAGTAGTTGTCGAGGGTGCAACAAGTCAGCACTTCAGGAGTAAATGTCAGTTGGCTTTCATAGCCATCATTAAGAGTATCTCTACCGCTCCTGCTGTCTCTAGAGAGTTGAAAACAGCAGGTCTGGGACAGGTAGCACGTCCGGTGAACAGGTCAGGGTTCCATAGCCGCAGGCAGAACAGTTGAAACTGGAGCAGCAGCACGGCCATGTGGACTGGGGACAGCAAGCAGTCATCATGCCAGGTAGTCTTGAGGCATGGTCCTAGGGCTCAGGTTTCCGAGAAAGAGAGAATTAGAGAGAGAATACTTAAATTCAACAGGACACGAGAATAAGACAGGAGAAGTACTCCAGATATAACAGACTGACCCTAGCCCCCGACACATAATAACTGCAGCATAATACTGGAGGCTGAGGCAGGAGGTGACCAATCCGATGATACCCCGACAGGGCCAAACAGGCAGGATATAACCCCACCCACTTTGCCAAAGCACGCCCCACACCACTAGAGGGTATTTTCAACCACCAACTTACCATCCTGAGACAATGCGTATAGCCCACAAAGATCCGCCACGGCACAACCCAAGGGGGACGCCAACCCAGACAGGAACCTGAACACTCCAAGACCCCCCCCCCTTTCCCAATCGCAATAGCTCCCTCAACCACCTGAGACCCTCCACGGGCCCCTCCCCCAAGAAAAAGAACAGATTTATTCATTCCCCCCCAATGCATGTTAGTTTTTAGCGAGCCACGGGGTGCTTAGTTATTGTGCAAGGGACATGAAAACTATGATCTCGTTAACTAAAATCACATTCCTATCATAACAAATAGTTTCATTGTTCTTTATATTCTATTAACATCATATTGGGCATGTAAGACATGTAAGCTGTTAACCTCCGAACGCTGCCGGCCCAGATGGTATCCTAGGCGTCCTCAGAGCATGCGCAGACCAGCTGGCTGGGTGTTCACCGATATATCTCTCTCTCTCCAGTCTGTTGTCCTCACATGCTTCCACATTGTCATGTACCTAAAAGTAAAGGTAATTTAACTAAATGACTATCGCCGTAGACTCACCTCGTCATCATGAATTGCTTTGAGAGACTAGTCAAGGATCATATCACTCCACCCTAGATCCACTTCAATTTGCTTACCCACATAGATCCACAGATGATGCAATCGCCTGCACACTGCCCTCTCCATCTGGGCAAGAGGCATACCTATGTAAGAATGCTGTTCATTGACTATAGCTCAGCATTCACAACCATAGTACCTCCAAGCTCATCTCAAGCTCGAGGCCTGGTTGAACTCCGCCTTAAACTCTGTCCTGGACTTTCTGATGGGTCGCCCCCAGGTGGTGAAGGTAGGAAACACACTCACTTCGCTGATCTCAACACTGGGGCCCTACAAGGGTGCGTGCTCAGCCCTCTCTGTACTCCCTGTTCACCATGACTGCGTTGCCAAGCCCTCAAACTAAATCAAGTTTGCAGACGACACAAGTAGTAGGCTTGATTACCACATTGATGAGACAGGCTACAGGAAGGAGGTGAGGGTTCTGGGAGTGTGGTGCAGAAAATATGGAGATGATCGTGGACCTCAGGAAACAGCAGAGGGAGCACCCCCTATCCACATCGATGGGACGCAGTGGAGAAGGTGGAAAGCTTCAAGTTCCTCGGAGTACACATCACTGACAAACTGAAATGGTCCACCCACACAGACAGTGTGGTGAAGAAGGCACAATAGCGCCTTCAACCTCAAGAGGATGAAGAAATTTGGCTAATCACCTAAACCTCACAAACTTTTACAGTGCACAATCGAGAGCATCCTGTCGGGCTGTATCACCATCTGGTATGGCAACTGCACTGCCCACAACTCAGGGCTCTCCAGAGGGTTTTGCGACTGCCCAACGCATTCGGGGGTAAACTTCCTGCCCTCCTGGAACACTACAGCAGCCGATGCCATAGGAAGGCCAAAAGATCATCAAGGACATCAACCACCACTGCCTGTTCAACCACCCACTGCCTGTTCACCTATCATCCAGAAGGCGGGTCAGTACAGATGCATCAAAGCTGGGATCGAGAGACTGAAAAACAGCTTCATCTCAAGGCATCAGACTGCTAAAGCCATCACTAGCACAATTAGAGGCGCTGCTATGATAATGAATTAGGAATCACTGCCCACTTTTAGAAATAGATCACTAGCCACTTTAACAATGTTCCGTGTCTAGCATTACTCATCTCATATGTATAAACTGCACTCCACATTATTCTACAGTATCTTAGTCACTTTTTAAAATTGTTTACATATTGCACACTCATCTTCATATGTATTGTATTCTATACTACACCACTGACAGTTACAGCCACTCTCAGCACATCAGAGGCTGCTGCCTATAGACATGATTAGGAATCTCTGGCCAGTTAAGAAAATTAAACACTTGCCACTTTAATAATGTGTCTGTATCTTGCATTACTCATCTCATATGTGTGAACTGTACTCTATACTATTCACTATTCACGATGTCTTAGTCACTTTAATTGTTTGTACATTTTGCATCACCCATCTCATGTGTATATACATGATCCATACTATGCACTGTATCTTAGTCCAATGCCTCTGACATATGTATAGATATTCTTAATCCATTCCTTACTTAGATTACGTGTATTTTGGGTATATGTTGTGAAACTTTTAGATATTACTTGTTCGATATTACTGCACTGTCGAAGCTAGAAGCACAAGCATTTCACTACACGCAATAACATCTGTTAAACACGTGTATGTGACCAATAACATTTTTATTTGATTGGATGGAAACTTAACAGCCGAAGGGGGTTTCTTCTAAGTTACAGTATTTGGTTCATAGAGTTTTTAATAACATCACAAAATGAAAAGCAATATGACATGGTTATTCTTTAGATCCCCACTGACCATTCTTAACATTCCTATCTTAGAAATATTGTTCCAATTAACTTTTTTGGATGTTATAGTTTGAGGCACAAGTTACCTGGAGGACAAAGGCATTCCTTTGGTTGGTACTGAAGAGCAGGAGAGGGTTTCTGCTGCATAAGAATTTACGTTTGGCGTGAGGTGTCATAAAACCAGCCCCCCTCTCCTCTCCTGTGGTAACACGTACATTCTAAATAATTTCAATGAGTCTTTCTCCATTCGAATTTGTTTTAGAATGTTTAGTTGAACTTCAACCAAAACAAATTTCATCACTTTTATCATTTCTGCATTTCTGCACTCAATTGCAGTGGTGGAAAAAGTACCAATTGTCATACTTCAGTAAAAGTAAGATATGTTAATGAAATGACTAAAGTGAAAGTCACCCAGTAAAATACTACTTGAGTAAAAGTCTAAAAGTATTTGGATTTAAATATACAAATATACTTATGTATCAAAAGTAAATGTAATTGATAAAATGTATCAAAAGTATAAATAATTTCAAATTGCTTATATTAAGCAACCAAATGGCACCATTTTATGGATAGCCAGGGCACACGCCAACACTCTCTTGACATGTGTGTGAATTTGACCATTTTCCTGTCCTGCTAATCATTCAAAATGTACTTTTAGGTGTCAGGGAAAATGCATGGAGTAAAAAGTACAGTATTTTCTTTTTAGGAATGTAGTGAAGTAAAAGTTATCAAAATAAAGTACAGATGCCATATCAAGTCAATCATCAAGTTTATTTTACTATAGCCCTTGTACATCAGCTAATATCTCAAGTGCTGTACAGAAAACCCAGCCTAAACAAACAGGCAGCAATGCAGGTGTAGAAGCGGTGGCTAGGAAAATCCTAAGAAAGGCCAAAACTAGGAAGAAACCTAGAGAGGAACAGGCTATGAGGGGTGGCCAGTCCTCTTCTGGCTGTGCCGGGGTGGAGATTATAAAGAACTGGCCAAGAATGTTCAAACTGTTCATAAATGAAAGCAGGTCAAATAATATCAGGAATAAATGTCAGTGGCTTTTTCATTAGCCGATAATTAAGAGTTTGCAAACAGCAGGTCTGTGACAGGTGGGGTTCCATAACCGCAGGCAGAACAAGTTGAAACTGGGACAGCAGCAAGGCAGGTGGACTGGGGACGCAAGAGTCATCATGCCGGTATTCCTGACGTATGGTCCTAGCGGCTAGTTCCCGAGAAGAGAAAGAAAGAGAGAAGAGAGAATTAGAGAGAGCAAGATGTTCAAAATGTATTAGGTGTCAGCAAAAAGCATGGTAGTAAAAGTAAATTCTTAAGGAATATGTACGTGAAGTAATGTTTTATTGCGAAGAGGAAAAACAATTTAACATTTAAGTAGTACTTTAAAGTATTTTTGCTTAAGTACTTTACACCACTGCTTCAATTGAATTTCCACACTGCCATGTAGGGCTGCACGATATAGGCAAATCATCTAGGACTTATTTTTAACCGAATGTTACAATTGCGATTTGACCTGCTAATTAGAGCATAACTGTTGGCATTCTGGAAAATACAATGACTATTCTAATTCTATAGTTAGAATATAATAGTGGGCACTTTGAATACAGTGTTTGAGATGACACGAATTAAAATGCCAGGGAGAGTTATTGTGACAGGGTAAGAACTAAAGTGTTGATAATGTGTTTCCTAGGGGACCTATAAGCATTGGCTACATTGCATGTTTTCTCTTAGCAACTTCATGTAGCTAACCATACTTCTTGTTTTGCATATTCTTCTTTGATTTAGAAGATACTGTTGCATTAACAACATGCTAATTTAGGTCTACACCATCACTGGTATATATTCAGGCTGCATTAGCTAGCTCGTTTGCTCTTACTCAGTACAAAAAGAAATTGACATAAAAAATTTACATACACATGGCGTATACATTTAACAAACCAAACATTCAAATACCGGAATAGAAGGTAAAGTAAAAACCCAAACCGGTCCCTGCATCAATACCGGTATATCATAAAATATGGTATACTGCCTAGCAAAAACCTGCTGTTTGTAGAATATTGTGTTCTATAGTTTGAAAATAAATAAATGTGACTCTGGATTACAACATGTTTGTTTCCAACGTTAGATCTGTTTTCCTAAAGAAGTTAAATCCACTTTGTTTTYTTTCAATACTAAGAAGTATCGTAATACTGGTATAGTCCCGGCCCTACCMAACACATTTGAAAGCCTGTGGTGGAGGGGTGTGAACGTTTAAGTGAAGTTGGGATCCTTAACCTTAAGACAAATCCCTAACCGAAAAACTGTTTTAAAATGTAAAATCGCAGTGCAGTTATCACAAAGCCTTATTTTCCGTGTTTATAGCCTAACAAGACTATATGGCTATAAAGTTGTGTAATTGAAATAAAACCAGAGAGGAGAGGCAAACTTTAGGCTACATTGGGGAATTTGCGAGGCATGCAAGACAATTAAGACATATGTGCACGGTTCTGCCTGCCCCAGCTCTCTCGCCCTCGCGCTGGACTGCCTGCGCTTTCTCTTTGCTAATGAGGAGAGTGTGTGTTCAGTCTTCGGTCTGTTGTGTGTAGACTATCCTAGTTTAGGCTATAGGCTATTAATGGGATGATGTCGCTGGGATAAAGAGGTATCTTCGGCCAGTCTTGCGAGCACAGGTAGGCTACTCTTAGTTGCTGAGTGGGTGGGGGTGTTTTTGTCTCATAATATTAAATTACAGTAGGCTACCACTATAGCCTGTATTTATGACCCTTTTCAGATATGTTGGTATGTGGCCCTTGAAAGCGCCTCGGCAATGGCAAATACAGTGAAATGCCTTTCTTGCAAACTCAAACCCTACAATGCAATAATCAATAATGTATTAATATTTTAAAAAAACACAAGGAATAAGATATGAAATACACAAAGTAAGCATACTATATACAGGAAATATTTTAAAAGTCAGTTCCAATACATATTTACATGTGCAGAGATAGGTAGATATGTAAGGTGACTAGGCTACAGGATATAAGATAAACAAAGTAGCAGCAGCTTGCAGCTGTGTGGAGTCAGTAAAAATGTATGTACATATTATGTGTGAGTGAGCAAATGATGGAGTGAGTGTTTGTTGGAGTGACAGAGTGCATAGAGACAGAGCAAATATTGAAATAAAAGGTCAGTAAAGATACAAGTAAACTCTGTCCATGTTGCTATTTTGTTAGCCATTCATCAGTCATATTGCTTGGGGATAGAAGCTTCAAGATCCTGTAGTGTCAGACTTGATGCACCGGTACCTCTTGCTGTGCTGCTTGGGGTGGTTGGGGTCTTTCGCGATTTCAGACATTCTTTTTACACCGCCTGATATACAGGTCCTGGATGGCAAGGAGCTCGGCCCCAGTGATGGGCTGTCCGTACAACCCTGTGAGCGCCATGAGATCCTAGCCTTCCTGCTGCCTGCAGCAGTCTACTCTTAACTAACTTTAAAGTTAGTTAAATATCGTGACTTACCAAGACATTTAGTAGAAAGAAAACACATCTAGCTACCCTTCCATAAAAAACAGCATAAACAACATGTTTATTGTTGTCAGGGAAACAATATATCATTATATGCCGTAGCAGAATTCTACTGCCGAAAAGGTACAGACACTTCTGATGGACACTTTTTTGTTATCAATTATCGACATGTTACTGTACTGCATTATGTGTGTAAAGGGTGGCGGGAGAGAACTTCACTGCCTGGCCCTAACGGGCATGCATATGTAATATGACCATTATTCTGCATTGTGAATTGACTGGAGTTGTATTATTTTCTTATCGTTTTAACGGAAAACCGATAAAAAAATTAAAAAAAAAATGGCTTTGTTTAAACGTTAAGAAAAATTGTCCATTTGTCACATTCCTACTGTGATGCAATCAACTCAAATCCTGTTAACCTCTTGCTGGAACATTGTTTGTGTGTGTGTGTGTGTGTGTGCGCGCACTTCACCTCGGGCTATCAGAGGTTGCCCCAGCCTAAACCCCTTTTATGTAATTAACTGTCTCTTGTCTTGTGATTAGTGGTCACTCATTGAGGGCCATAGTCATCAAAATAGTTTGTTGGGTTACTGCCCTTCCAGGCTAAGACTAATTCTTAGAAGTCTTGCCCTGCAAGGCTGCAGAATTTGATTAATTCAACTTAATCAACAAAACAACGTTCTATTTGAAACATACAATTATTTTAAATGTCATATAAAACATGCATTTCTCACCGAATACACCTTTTTTTCCCTCATCAGCCGTAAACTCTGTTATTGGTTTAGATTGAATAGTGCCACCACATCCACCCCCCTGGGTGAGGTCACCTGATAGATACTGGTCCCTCAGAGTGTCGAGGGAAGGTCTTCCTTCCTGTGGTCATTACTCCCAAATGGCCCTCATGAGGACAATGAGAATGGCATATAGTTGTCAGGGGGAAGTGTCCCTGTGAGTTGACTCAGTCCACTTCTTCTAATAGTGGCTGTGCTGCATCCAGCCCCTGTATTTGTTAGGGTTGGGAATTGCCAGGGACTTCCCCAATACAATATTATCACGATACTAGTTCCCAATACGATATGTATTGCGATTCTCATGATTCTATGTGTTGCGATTCGATGTTCCAAACATTGCTCACCATATTTCTGCTGCAGAGGTACAAGAGAGAGCCATGAGAAAACAAGTTTTGATCAGTCATGGAAATAAGTGCTGAAAACAAAACAAAACACATTTTATTTGTCACATGCACCGAGTACAACAGGAATACAATCTTACAGTGGAATGCTTAAAAGCCCTTACAATGTAGTTAAGAAAAATACCTACAAAAAATAAGAAATCAAATTTTATTTGTCACATACACATGGTTAGCAGATGTTAATGCGAGTGTAGCGAAATGCTTGTGCTTCTAGTTCCGACAATGCAGTAATAACCAACGAGTAATCTAACCTAACAATTCCACGACTACTACCTTATACACACAAGTGTAAAGGGATAAAGAATATGTACATATACAGATGATCATTGGGTGAATTTGAGGGATGGGTACCTAGAACACACACGCACAACGATGACCCAGTAAATGGTATCGAGTACAGTATATACATATTGAGATGATGAATGTAGGGTATGGTAACCCACATAAAAGGGCATAGGTGCTTACAGAAGTCAGTGGCTAGTGCATACAGGCGTGTATTACATAAGAGATGGCACAAGATGCAAGTAGATCATATAGAGGTACAGGTAATATACATATACATTATAAGAGGCAGTAGGTTTGGTCCCCAGTGATGCGTTGTGCAGACCTCACTACCCTCTGGAGAAGGCCTTACGGTTGTGGGGCGAGCAGTTGCGCTACCAGCGTGGTGATACCAGCCCGACGAGATGCTCTCGATTGTGCATCTGTAGGAAGTTTTGAGTCTTGCTTGTGACAAGCCGAATTTCTTTCAGCCTCCTAGGATTGGGAAGAGGAGCTGCTGCCGCCTTCTTCACAACGCTGTCCTGTGGTGGGGTGACCAATTCAAGTTTGTCAGTGATGTGTACGCGAGAACTTAAACTTACTACCCTCTCCACTACTGTCCCATCGATGTGGATAGGGGGGTGCTCCCTCTGCTGTTCCTGAAGTCCACAATCATCTCATTTGTTTTGTGACGTTAAGTGTGAGGTTATTTTCCTGACACCACACTCCGAGGGCCCCTCACCTCCTCCCTGTAGGCAGTCTCGTCGTTGTTGGTAATCAAGCCTACCACTGTAGTGTCGTCCGCAAACTTGATGATTGAGTTGGAGGCGTGCATGGCCACGCAGTCGTGGGTGAACAGGGAGTACAGGAGGCTCAGAACCACCCTTGTGGGACCAGCGGTTTAGGATCACGCGGGTGGAGATGTTTGTTACCTACCCTACCAACGGGGGAGCGCCGTCAGGAAGTCCAGTACCCAGTTGCACAGCGGCGGGGTCCAGACCCAGGGTCTCGAGATTCGGATGACGAGTTTGGAGGTACTATGGTGGTTGTTAATGCTGAGCTAGTGTGATGAACAGCATTCTCACATAGGTATTCCTCTTGTCCAGAAGGGTTAGGGCAGTGTGCAGTGTGGTGCGATTGCGTCGTCGTGGACCTATGGCGGTAAGCAAATGAATGTGGGGTCTGGTGGTCAGGTGGGTGGAGGTGATATGGTCCTGACTAGTCTCTCAAAGCACTTCATGATGGACGGAAGTGAGTGCTACGGGCGGTTAGTCGTTAGCTCAGTTACCTTCCAGTTACCTTCCGTTTACCTTCCGTTAGCTCAGTTACCTTCCAGTTTATCTTCAGCTCTTGTTGAGTTTCAGATCCAAAACTTGTAACATTAGCTCACTCACATCTGCTGGTCTGCCATGTTAATTATATAATTTTTTTATATATTATATTTTTCTTTATTGATATACAAAACATACATATACTTGCAGTGAAGCCGCTCGACAACTACCCCCCACCAGTCACCAATAGACTTCCCATTCAGAGCGACACACAGAAGCATCCAGGGTCCAACGCTCTGCTCCAAGGGCACATTGACAGATCTCCAAAAAATCAAATCAATTTATATAGCCCTTCTTACATCAGCTGATATCTCAAAGTGCTGAACAGAAACACAGCCTAAAACCCCAAACAGCAAGCAATGCAAGGTGTAGAAGCACCGGTGGCTAGGAAAACTCCCTAGAAAGGCCAAAAACCTAGAACCTAGAGAGAAACCAGGCTATGAGGGTGCCAGTCCCTCTTCTGGCTGTGCTGGTGTGGAGATTATAAAAGAACATGGCCAAGATGTTCAAATGTTTCAAAATGACCAGCATGGTCAAATAATAATAAATCACAGTAGTTGTCGAGGGTGCAACAAGTCAGCACTTCAGGATAAATGTCAGTTGGCTTTTCATAGCCGATCATTAAGAGTATCTCTTACCGCTCCTGCTGTCTCTAGAGAGTTGAAAACAGCAGGTCTGGGACGGTAGCACGTCCGGTGAACAGGTCAGGGTTCCATAGCCGCAGGCACGAACAGTTGAACTGGAGCAGCAGCACGGCCATGTGGACTGGGGACAGCAAGCAGTCATCATGCCAGGTAGTCTTGAGGCATGGTCCTAGGGCTCAGGTCCTCCGAGAAAGAGAGATTAGAGTAGAGCATACTTAAATTCACACAGGACCGAATAAGACAACCGGTGAAGTATCCCAGATATAACAGACTGACCCTAGACCCCCCGACACATAAACTACTGCAGCATAAATACTGGAGGCTGAGGCAGGAGGGTCAGGAGACACTGTGACCCCATCCGATGATACCCCGGACAGGCCAAACAGGCAGGATATAACCCCCACCACTTTGCAAAGCACAGCCCACCCCAACTATAGGAGGGATATCCTCAACACAACCTTACCATCTGAGAACAATGCCGGTTAGGCCAAAAAGATCCCGCCCCAGGCACAACCAAGGCGGGACGCCCAACCCGCAGACAGGAAACCTGAACACACCCAAGACAACCCCCCCCCCCTTCCCAATAGCCAATAGCTGCCTGCAAACGTCACCTGAACCTCCACCCACGTGCCCCCCCCCAAGAAAAAGACAAGATTTATTCCATCCCCCACCGAATGCATTAGTCTTCAGCGACGCCCGGTGGGCTTCTGTTAAGTGCCAAGGACCATGAAAACCTAGATCCTCGTCAACTTAAAATGCACATCCTATCAAACAAATAGTTTTCCCATCTTTCTTTAAATTCTATTAACAACATATTGGTGCTCTCTTCTTCGTGGCCGACGTGCAGAAGACATTGTAAGCATGTCTACCCTCGCCCAACGCTGCGGGCCCAGGATGGTCATGCCCTTAGCGGCCAAGTCCTCAGAGCATGCCCGCAGACTACTGCCTCGGTCCGACGTCGTGTTCACCGATAATTTTCCTCTCCTCCCAGTCGGGATGGGTGCGTGGGGTGTTGTCAGCCGGTTGATCGGGTTCCACGGGCCAGGTGTGTCCATGTCCTAAAAGTAAAGGTAAACTTAATCTAAATGACTATGCCCCGTAGCACTCACTCCTGGTCATCAGTGCATTGCTTGAGAGACTAGTCAGGTCAGTATCACCTTCATCCCAGATCACTACAATTTGCTTTCACACCCCAACTAGATTCCAAGATCGATGCCACACGCCCCTGCACACGCCTCATCCATCTGGGGCCAAGAGGCATACCTATTAGAAGCCCTGGCTTCACCACTGGACTAGTAAGCTAGCATTCACACCATAGTACCCGTCCTAAGCGTCATCGTCCAAGGCTGCGAGGCCTGGGGTCTGGAACTCCGCCTGTACAACACTTGCCTTGATCTTCTGGATCGCCGCCCAGGTGGGTGAAGGCTAGGAAACAACACCTCCATCCGCGAGTGATATGCCTCACACACTGGGACCCACAAGGGTCGTGCTCACCCCCTCCCTGTATACCCCCGTTCACCCCCATGACTCGCGTTGCCAAGCACACCTCAAAACCTAATCAAGGTTTGCAGCACGACACAACCCACGAGTAGCTGTGCGATTCAACACTTGATGAGACAGGCTACAGGAAGCAGGTGGAGCTCTGGGAGTGGTGGTGCCAGCAAAAGTATATGATATCGTGGGACCTCAAGAACAGCAAGGACACCCCCCATCCACATCGGATGACCGCAGTGGGGAGAAGGTGCGAAAAGCACAAGTTCCTCCGGGAGTAACCACATCACTGACAAACTGAATGGTCCGACCCACACAGACAGTGTGGTGAAGGAAGGCACAATAGCGCCCTTCAACCTCAAGAGGAATGAAATTGCGCTAATCACCTAAACCCTCACAAACTACAAGATGCAAATCGAGAGCACTCGTCGGGCTGTTATCACCATCGGTATGGCAACTGCACTGCCCACAACCTTCAGGGCTCTCCAGAGGGTTTTTTGCGGACTGCCAACGCATTTTACCGGGGTAAACTTTCCCTGCCCTCCTGGACACCTACCAGCAGCCGATGGCCATAGGAAGGCAAAAAGATCTCAAGACATCAACCACCCACTGCCTGGTTTCAACCACCCACTGCCTGTCACCCCACTATCATTCCAGAGAGCGAGGTCAGTTACAGATGCATCAAAGCTGGGATCGAGAGACTGAAAACAGCTTCTATCTCAAGGCCATNTCCAGAAGGCGAGGTCAGTACAGGTGCATCAAAGCTGGGACTGCGAGACTAAAAAACAGCTTCTATCTCAAAGCCATCAGACTGTTAAATAGCCACCACTAGCACATTAGAGGCTGCTGCCCTATATATATATATAGACTTGAAATCACTGGCCACTTTAATAATGGAACRCTAGTCACTTTAATAATATTTACATATTTTGCATTACTCATCTCATATGTATATACTGTATTGTATCCTATTCCTCTGTATCTTAGTCTATGCCACTCTGACGTTGCTCGTCCAAATATTTATATATTCTTAATTCCATTCCTTTACTTTATATTTTTGTGTATTGTGTAGATTGTTGTGAAATTGTTATATATTCACTTGTTAGATATTACTGCACTGTTGGAGTGAGAAACACAAGCATTTAACTATTTCCCCCCTCATAATTTAGCCTACTGTTCTGACTTGGTGGTGCACATGTAGCCTATAGCCTGTTTTTAAAAAAACGTGGTCTGTTGACGGGCTGGCTGAACTGTTGAGGGGCTGGCTGAACTGTTGAGGGGCTGGCTGATCTGTTGAGGGGCTGGCTGATCTGTTGGGGGGCTGTCTGAACTGTTGAGGGGCTGGCTGAACTGTTGAGGGGCTGGCTGAACTGTTGAGGGGCTGGCTGATCTGTTGGGGGGCTGTCTGAACTGTTGAGGGGCTGGGTGAACTGGGGGTGTGTGAAGCTGGACATGGGGTGTACGTCCCCTCACCCAGAGTCAGGGTCTTTTATCACAGTGCTACACTCTTAGAAAAAAAGGTTCCTAAAGGATTCTTTGGCTGTTCCCATAGGATAACTCTTTTTGGCACCGGGTAGAAACCTTTTGGTTCCAGGTAGAAACCTTTTGGTTCCAGGTAGAAACCTTTTGGTTCCAGGTAGAAACCTTTTGGTTCCAGGTAGAAACCTTTTGTGTTCCAGTTAGAACCCTATTGGGTTCCACATCAAACCCTCTGTGGAAAGGGTTCGACATGGAACCCAAAAAAGCTTCTACCTGGAACCGAAAAGGGTTTTCAAGTAGTTGTCCTACCTTTTCAGAACATTCAGGTGAAATGTCAGGACTTTACGATCCTGATAATGTAGGAAAACAAACACACAAAGTCAGATACACACACACACACACACAGTGTTCCCACCTTTGACCCTGATGAGGAATGGACTGCGTCCTGGTCTGTGGATTTTTACAGGAGAAGCTCAGTTGGACCATGTCCACATGAGTGATGGATCTGGAAGAGTTGCCTTTGTGCTGGATGACATTCAAATACATGATATGAGAACATTGGACAGAGACAGTCAACAAAGGAGGGCCTACTGGCACCTACATCTTCTGCACATCAAAA
>NW_019957615.1:5215-10791 GCF_002910315.2 Salvelinus sp. IW2-2015 | reverse complement strand
CCCTAAATATTAAACAAAAATGCCACCTATGCCAATTTTGGTATGTTATGCTCGGCTTGTCATGAACCCAGTGACCAAAGCATTGAGGAAGTTCTGTGTGAAGCTCCAGAATGTTTTAAAGGCTTTTGGGTACGAGTGAGGCCATATGTCTTACATATTCCAGCCGGAGGATTCTACGGTAAAGATCTTCAACGCCAGTGGCCCCAAACCCCTTATCCGGCAAAACCTGGGAGTTTTCCTCCTGCTCTGGGATGAGAGAATGGCTAAAGATCAGGCTGGCACTCTGTAAAATTGAACAGGCCCTGAGTGGTACAAATGTGCCAGGATATGCGTGGAAGAACAGGGTCTGCGCCGCAGTGATCTGAAGCCCTAAGAATCGCTTCAATGGCCTATAGCCCTGACAACAAAGTGACAATTTTAGCCTGTGAACATTTATGATGGGTCTAATGCTACAAAGTCTGTCAATCTCCTGTATCTTCCAGAGCATGCATAGATGTAAACTTTTTTATTCCTCGTGTTTAGTTTTAAATGGGTGGATTATCCCAATTTTCATAACGCTTATGAATAAGCTGACAGTCTTTTCCAAAAGCGGAACAGTTAAGGCGCTGGCCTCGGCTGTCCTTGAGACATAGCCAGGACCTAAAGGCCCGACGTATTATCTACCCCTGGAGTGAAAAACTTACCAAGTGTTGATGGACCTTGCAAGAGAGCCAGGCCGTTTGAGGGTGAAGAATTGGACACGGATAACGGGGCATGGTTGCACCAGCCCCCAGGATCTGTACGAAAGGCATCGTAAAATACCTTAATAATGTAAGGCTTATAAAATGTATGTACTAAATATTTTGAATGAAATAAAGGGTTTTTAAAAGCCGAATCTCACCACGTTATGAACTCTTTCGTTTGTTCACTCTTAGCGCAGTCGGTCCCTGAGAAATAAACTTTCGGAAAAAGCCATGTGCGCGCGTGTGTGTGCGGGCGTGGGTGGTAGTGGATGTGTGTGTGTGTGTGTGTTTCAAAAACAACGAAAAAGGGGCGGGGTGTGTGTTCAAAAATGCCCATGCATCTGCGCTCAGGGCTCTCTCGCTCTCTCTCTCTCTCTCTCTATGCACGGGGTCGTTTGAAACCAAGGTTTATACTATCCTGCAAAACAGATGCCTACCCCCCCAAAACAAAACAGTATGGCTTACACAAAGACCTTTCAAAACCTAATTTTTAGGGGGGGGCTAAAAAGTCATTCATCCCAGCGTTGTCTTGACCTCCCCACCACAGCATCTAGGTGCTAGCACCCCGGCGATTGTAGAATATCAAAGCTGACATAATGTTTAGACACCCCCAATCACTTTGTTTGAACCAAATACCTTAGGAGTCAAAGATACCTTTTGGGGGTATAGCCCGAAAAAAACCGCCAACCCCCAATTCTATGTAAAATCCTTCAGTGCTTTCTCTAGGTAGTGGGGTACAAAAGCTATGGAAAAACGGTCCCCAGTTAGCCACGTTTTAGCTCCGCTACAAACTTAACCTACAGCAGCCCCCCTGAATAGTTATCGGACGGAACCGTTAAAAAGATCATCTGGGAAAACCGCCTAATGGATCTTTCGGAAGGTGAGTTCTTGAAATAAATATATATTTATATATGAGGTATATTAGATTTGGTTGTTGTGGGGAATTGTTTGAAAAGTGGGTCTGTTATAGAAATATTAAACAATCATTAGGGCCAGTATGCTTAACGTATAACCAAGGCAATATTAGCTAAAGTGATTATAGATTTAATATTATCTAATGTTTTGTAGATTCTCAAACCTTCACGCAGATTCTCAGAGGTATAACTGAGCTCGAACCGTCCCTTGGTTCTCAGGAACAAATTGCAGACATCCAAACGCCGACCCTGAATTGTAGACGTAAGTAAGATCCAAGAATTCCCTACATAAGAATATTTATACCTTAAAAACAAAAAGTGTTGGCATCTTATATTAAAAAATATTTTATGTGTTTTACAGAGGACATACAGTCTAGAAGGTTAAATGATGCCATATGGAGCCTGAACAGTTTCTGCGAAGCATATGACTACGAGCCCATTCAACCATACTCCCAGGATGTTTTTACAAACAACCCGCGAACAGATGCTTTAAACGGCAGGTCAACTCCCCTGGGATAGTCCAACGGTGCGCCCCATATTTCTAAACCCCAACGTACAATTAGGGCCCAGATCCACAGTTCCGCTTCACCCCAACCAGCCCAATACTACTGGACCGGTATTCAAGAGACCGCGTTCCAAGGACAAGGTATGAATCAATTATATATTATTATTATTTATATATATTTTATTATTTATACATTTTTTATGCCGGAATATGTTAAAACAGGGACTAATCCAGTTTTTTTTTTTTTTCAGGCTCACCCGCTACAAACCAGGCAGATGCGGTAATTCGGGTTGCCCAAAGACATGTTCCAGCGTTTTCAGAGCTTTTTCAGAACAYCCCACGTCAAAAAAGCCGAGGTATTTAATTAATGTATTGTTAATATATAGGATTATATCTGAAATGTATTTGACATTTTTATCTAACATATTTTAGGGTTAATAACCTATTTTATGTATGCATTATTTTTATTTCAGACTCCTCCCGGGCTTATAAAGGCATCAAAGAATCTACACATCTAGAACCCGAGGAGGCTCCACAGACACCAGTCAAGAAAACAGCGAAACCTGATGATTTCAAAGTTTTAAATGAAATTTCTGAGGTAGACGATTTGATGTTCTGTGAAGCGGCCAACCTTCTTGAATCGACCAATTCTGTGGGGGCAACAGCCGATTCTGAAATAGACCAAGCCAGGTTTTTCAAAGCTTTTACCCTGGGTTTAAAATCACGAAAGGCTCTACTACAAAGGCGAATGTGTATTCTACTAGAGCATCAACACCTTCAGGATATGTCATTCTGGCGTAGAGAGCTTCCCCGCATGTTAAACAACAATAGGGTTAAAACAAGCAAATACCGRCGTTAAAAAACATATATGTAACCCTGCTCCCTACAGAATAACACACATCCTTAAGTAGCCAAATGGRGCCACCTATAGACCTAAGCGAGACAATTGAAAACCTCTTAGCCCAGATCCCTCCAGAACTCCAAGCTATAATTAATCAGATGAATGATGCTGGGGTAACTGACATAATGACGATAGATGAAAACCTATTAACACAGATTCCCGCCGAACTCATAGAAATTATTACTCGTATGAATGAGTCAGGGGTTTCCGATGAAAACATGTTATCACAGATTCCCGAATCAATCATATCTCTAATTACCCAGATGAACGAGAGCCCGAGGTTTAATTCGGCACCACATACACCTCTAAGCCTGCCGTTAACACCCAGGTCCGAAGAGTCTGAAACACAATACGATGTTTTTGAACAGTTGGAAAATTGTCTAGCAAATCTGAATGGGGATGGTCTTGATCGCAGTGTACGTGTTTTGTACCGAAATAAATTCCACAATACTGAGGTTCGACAGTTTTTCAATTTCACATGTGGTGCTCAGAATCTTGACTATGCTGTGTTTTACGTAATGCTTATTGACAKTTTGACTGAACTGCTTGATAGGGCTAGAGCTTATGGAGAACCCAGGGATCTCTTACAGTTGGAAATTCGTGGAGACAGTCTGCAGAGCAGTGTATCCCTTATTTTACAGAATGGTGAAGCAGATCTTGAACAATTTTATGTCCTGCTAGAACGCCTTGTGCAGTCAAATTTAAACGTGCTTGCAGATAGGACCCTAGAACATGTAGTGCAATTAATACGTCAACCCCTAGGTACTCTAGTGGTTCCATTCAATGGTTGGAGTACTTGGCCCAGGATAAAGATATTTTTATCCAACATGCTTTGAATCGGGGTGAGAAGTCGTTTGGCTCTTACCATGTAGATGGATACACACAGATTGACGGGGTTGAGACAGTGTATGAGTACAACGGTTGTTTCTTCCACGGTTGTAAATTATGCTTTGTTCCCCAGGCCATGTGTGTCCTAACCCAAAAGACTTTTGGGGAAATGTACCAAGAGTTTCAAGACAAATTGAATTCTTTACAGGCTACTTACGGGTTAAAAGTTGTGGTTTTGTGGGAGCACGAATGGACAGCCCTCAAAAAGGCAGATCCTCATGTTCAGGCCTTCCTTACCCAATATGACCCTCCAGAGCCCCTGGAACCGCYACAGGCCTTGTTTGGAGGCCGGACCAATGCTTTGACATTGCGTTATGTAGCTCAACCAGACGAGACAATAGGATATGTAGATTTTACATCCCTTTATCCACATGTAATGAGTTCCTCATGCTATCCTATAGGGCATCCGGAAATTATTCACCGAGACTTTGACATACCTCAAAATTATTTTGGTTTAATCAAAGCGACTGTCTACCCTCCTAGGGGCCTTTTTATACCTGTGTTGCCTTACAAGGGGCCTAAAGGAAAACTTTTCTTTCCCCTTTGTCGCACATGCAGTGAAAACAACAACCAGGAAAACCCTTGTGATCACTCAGATCAAGAAAGAGCCCTGACCAGTGTATGGGTCACCGTTGAATTCTCTAAGGCTTTAGAGAAGGGGTATCGTGTGGCCAAAATCTTTGAAGTGTGGAACTTTTCCAGGAAATGAGACACACTTTTTAAAGAGTACATCAAGACCTTCTTGAGATGCAAGCAGATGGCTTCAGGCTATCCGGCATCGGTCACAGATCAAGAGAGCAAAGACAAGTACATTCAAGACTACCATGACAGAGAAGGCATACTTCTTGACCCTGACAGAATAGAGGTCAACAAAACCAAAAGAAATGTTTCGAAATTGTACTTGAACTCCCTTTGGGGGAAATTAGCGCAGAGATGCAATATGCTAACAACTTTGATCATTAAAGACCCGGAAGAATTTTTGGAATTAGTTTTTTCGGACCAATACGAAATTTCACATTTTTCATTCTTGAGTCAAGACATTGCCTTGGTGCAATGGCGGCGCCACAAAAAGTGGGTTCTACCCCCAGGTAATGTAAATGTGTTTCTTGCAGCATTTACCACAGCCTATGGCCGACTTGAACTGTACACCCTCATGGAACAGCTTCAGCGGCGGGTTCTTTACCACGACACAGACTCTGTGGTCTATGTAAGCAAACCGGGGGATTGGAACCCCCCACTTAGCAACTATCTTGGGGGTTCAACGAGTGAACTCGAAGAGGGTGACCATATCACAGAATGGTCCTCATGTGGCCCCAAAAGCTATGCTTTTAGGACTAAAGCCAATCACGTGGTGTTGAAAGCCAAAGGCGTGACTCAAAACTACGAAAATGCCCCGCGTGTAAACTTGGAATCAATCACGCGCTTGGTCGAGGGTTTCGTAAATGACAGGAATAGTGACTTGGAGATTTTGAGCTCCTACAGCAAAATAGTGAGGGATAAAAAGGGGTTCCATCTAAGAAACGCCCCACTCACTAAAAGATTCAGGGTAGTCTATGACAAGAGACGGCTAATGCCTGACGGTACCACATTGCCCTTTGGCTACTGACTTATGCTACAAGCCCCAGTGTGTCTTAAAGCTTAAGATA
>NW_019957615.1:2387-4665 GCF_002910315.2 Salvelinus sp. IW2-2015 | reverse complement strand
GGAAATCATACTTTATGGAGAGCTATGAGGACGCTACCAAAGAGCCATTTTCTTATTTAATCGTGGATTTAAAAGCAAATACTCCAGAACACCTTAGGCTGCGTACAGGTCTGTTTCCGTGGGAGTGGCCTGCTGCATACATTCCTAAAAAGTAAACGCTATGTCTCTGCGTTTAAAAAGAAACCTGCCCCTCTTGAGAAGGCTAGTTGGGTCTACAGCTAAAGAACGGAAGGCCATCTTGGGTCGCTGTTCTTCAGATCTCATATTAGCCCTATGTGAGATTGCTTTGAATCTTCTCAAAGGACGCATTCCCCTCACCCTGAACCAACTGAAAAAATTAGAGACAAAAGACCTCGATCAAACTCTTTGCCAATAAAAGGGCCAGTCTTCAAAAGAAAAGACAGAGCATACAACAGTCTGGGGGTTTTCTGCTGCCTTTACTAAGTATAGCCGTGCCCTTCATCACCAGCCTTATTGCGGCCCGACGTGGGGGTTGAACACCGGTTGTGATGGCCAATAAAATGTACTTGGTGCCTCAACAAGAGTTGGATAGACTTAAAAAACAAATGCAGGGTCCTGAAGATATCCGACAAACAGCTGAAAATGATTTGGATACGGCCATGAAGGATATTTTGAACCGAAAAGGCTTGAACCCCTATGATAAGATTCAAAAATACACAAACCTAATGCAAAGGTATTTGACTCTGGTAAAACAAGGGGCGAGAGAGACTAACCATTTAACACTTTCCCTACCGGACCCTTTAACAGATGTCGAACCTAGCGATAGCCAGGCCCCTGTAAGGCCTGTACCTGCGATCGTACCTATTGAAGATCATATGTCTGTTGAAGCTCAAATGCCATTTGAAGATAAAGTTATGACACATGTTCCGTTACGTAACAGAAAGAATGTTAAATACATTATGAACAAGATAAAAGACTCAAAGGGGATAGCTGCTTGGAACGACTCTGGAGAGTTTATCCTTCAGGGCTCTGTTGTCAGGGGTTCACATATGCTTGACTTGCCTAAAAGTACCACGGCTGCCCACAAGTTTGCTGATCACAGAAGGCCTCCCGGCTGGCGTCAGTTTCTTAAGGCCCTGGCAATCCTCAACATTCCCCTCTCGGGTGTACCCAACCATAAGCTTCGTCAACAGATTCAAGCTTTAAAACAAAAACCTTCAACGAGATACAGCACCCCTAAAGATGCCCCAACGACCCCGCCCCCCTATGAAAGGGATGATGATAACTCATTTAACCCCCTGAACGTCTCAGGACCTTTTCCTAATCCCGATCTCTCGGGGTGGTTAGACTTTTGAAAATGATTTTTGAATGACTGATTAAATTCAATAAATTTTTATTTGAAAAATAAGCAATTTAACATTTGTGGCATTCTTGAAACATACGACGTGAGCACACGCCTTGATTACACGGTCTTAAAGGACACACACTTGAACACTTTTGATATTTTCTAACAAAACAAGATACCAGGGTATCATTACTTCTTAAATCATCCTTATAAAGAGACAACATCGTCAAAAGAAACTCCCCGGGCTCTTTGGCACAGATAGAATACACAGTGTTGACCGCATGTAGTGGAAAGGTTATCTTGCACTTGTTTGATGCTGTAGTAGATCTTTGAACCGTTTAAGGTCAAAAAATCTTTAATAGATTTAGGGAAATGMGAAAAACCGGGGGGAAAGCCATAGGAATAAAAAAAAGTTGAGATTTTTCTTCCACCTTCCTCTTCTAAGGACATAGCTAGCCAATGTTCACCAGGCATGTGTTTAGGATGGGTATTGACAATAAACATGGCCGGCCTCTCAGGCCATTTCTCAATAGGTAATTCATCACAAGCCAACACTCCATTTCTGTCTATAGGTAAAGAGAGATCTTTTAGATGTCGCACCGTAGCCAGGAATAGATTGTAAAATTCTCGCACAGATATGTTGTTATTAAATTGTGGTTGGAAAGCCTTAGCAGGGACCTGACGTCCATCCTGACAGAGAGCTACATACTATGCATTGAAGTGTTGAAAATTAAAGTTTTTTTTATCTAAACTGCCCGTATTAGAGGCGTGATCAACCAGACCTATAACCACATATCTAGGTAAAGGGCCTAGAAATAGGTTTTCTTGACTGCAMATTCTACTGCCCACAGGTATGCTAAAGGTTTTCATGGTAATTCTTTGGAGAGGGTAAAGGGCATTTCCTTTCATCAAAGCATGTGAGTGACCCAGACGTACTGCCGGAGATACAGACACTTTTTTAATAAAAAGGGT
>NW_019957615.1:0-2229 GCF_002910315.2 Salvelinus sp. IW2-2015 | reverse complement strand
AAACTCTCGAGATTCGGCGCAGTAGCGAGCTCGTGCCGCTAGTCCTTTGTTTGCACCGGTGGAAGGGTCTGTCGATTCCATAGAGGCTCCTGCAGTATCCTTGCTAAACAGCCCGGCGCTAAATTGTGTTTTGAGAGTGTCTTCGGAGTAGTTTAGTAAACACTCCATGATGGCTCTATAAGGGTATGTYGCGCTGCTTTGACTGATTAGGCGTTCACCCAAAGTCACATCKACTTGGGAGAAAATGGTGGCCAAGGGGTAATTAATGAGACTCACTTTGGCATCGCCTGCAATATTAGACCCATCTCTTTTGGTCACTTTTAGACGTAAATGCACCAAGGTGTTGTTGAGGTCCAGATAGTTGTCACCGTGGCCTGGTATGAAAAATTCGATAGGCCCGTTATCGGTAATAGCAGAGAGAGGGGCTATCTCCACATAACTGGATCTATCTATTGAATGCTGCGTTAACGGMGCCGTGAAAAGATCGAGTTCTGTCTTTATAGCTTCAGAGGACATTCGATGTAAAAGAGCCATGTCACTTATTCTTTTAGAAAATACTTCCTAGTATTCTTTTAGCCTGTTTTGGTTCAGACCTCCTCACTTTACCACGTCTTTGACTTACTGAGGTTCTTTTAACAGTTAACCGCCGCTTTTTAGGTGCCGGCCTGCGCCTTAAACCWGGGGGTCTCTTTTTTGGTCTTCGAGACAATATCATAAGCCCCGAGCCTTCTTGATGCTCSACATCTGGTGACGCCCTTCGGGTCATAGCATTGGCTACAACCTCACTTACTATATTTTTAGCCGCGGATTTTAAATGTGGTTTGGCTATGCTGAAGCCRCTCTTCATAAACGGTAAAACCATCCTAAAGAGGTTACGGAATATACCGCCTATCCCCGCACCATACATTGTCGGTGCTCCATGATATCCTGGTAGTCCATTACCAACTTGATCCACATAGTATGAAACATAACGGTTAGGGTCGAGCTGATGGTGCTCCATAACTCTTTTATTTGTATTATGTTTATAAATATAATACAGATATTATATATGTAGAGAGGTTTTGGTGGGTCTAAAGTGGAGRTTTACAATCGTTTTACCATAAGTAAATTCAATGTTTTCGTTCTGATCCGTTTTAAGCTCAACCAGAATGTTTTCAATATAGTTCTTGCTGACATGTACGTAGTGCGGCTTGTCATAATTGACAGTGACGATGTCCCCATCCTTMCCGTCTATATGAACTGTTCGCAGGAGGGGCACACAGGTGTCTCCGACCCTTTGATAGGTTATGATGTCGGTATACACAAATATGTTGTAAAATCCTGCATGTATATCCGCAGGGAATGGGAATAATTTATCGTTCACATACGTCCATTTATTGGGKCCCATCCCCAACATGTAGGCTAAATTACCGCTGGTCTTTATACCHCCGTTAGCAGGCCCTGAGATTTGTATCCTTTTATGGATTGGATTGTAGAATAGGAATATTTCCATCTTGTTCAGGGTTAGGTGTTCATTCAACTCTGAGACGATCCTGTCGACGGTTCTATAGAAACCTTTTTTAAGCTTAATAAGTTTCGCAGGTTCCGATAACCTTTTGCAATAAAAATCACGGTCCTTAGCTTTGATATTATACCAACTATGGGGGTATGTAATCTCGCTGAGACCTACTTCCCAAGCCTCTGATAACTCTATAGGCTTTGGAAAATTGGTRGTATAKTTCGAACTCTGATTATTACGATATATCTGTGCCGACGCATTACTGYGGAGAGTCAGGTAGAAGCCGCTGTGTTCCATGATGCCCAACTGTGTACACGRGAATGATGCGCTAGTTATCATGACTAGGGGTTTAAATTAATCCCCGTTGCCTCCACCACATCCTGCTCCAATACCCAACTGTTGAACTTTTGAGGCCAGTTTTTCCAGCGGACCAGCAACCATTTTTTACCCTTTTCTCTCTTCTGATCTAGAATCTCCTCCACGTGAAAGACTTTGTCTTTACCCAACTGGACCTTCTGTAATTCCTTCTCATAAAAAGAAAAAACTTTTACTTTTAAATTTTTCCTAGTGGGGTCGGACTTGGTGCGGTATTCGACAGTTGGGGGGGTTTTTTCGACAAACAAATATGAGCAAGGTTAGCGCTGAGTTGTTTCCGTTACAAGATGTCCTGCCTACGCATACCCCCGGTCTACAAGTTAAAAGATTATGAACGGGGAGCTTATAGAGGGATC
>NW_019957614.1:168027-169930 GCF_002910315.2 Salvelinus sp. IW2-2015 | reverse complement strand
GAAGTTGATCAAAATGCTATGCCACGACTTTTTAAAAAAATCGCATTTAATCTTATGAAATTTGGCGGAAAAGTTTTACAGAGCTTCATTTTGGTGAATCGAAGTTCGACGGTCCGAGAACGGGTCGCCTTCGAAATGCATTGCGGTAGTATAGCTTCTCTGCCTTTTGGCTATTAAGATCAATGCATAAAGAGCGAGGACAGTTTACCCATAAAGGGATCTCAAGGTTGTGATGCTCCTTAGAGATTTATTTCGCTCCTGTCTTAGGCCAACGTCAGTCAGCGGCCGTCTGGACTGTAAAGAAACACGCGAGATTTCACAATAGTGTGAACTCCGGACAATAGACAACATGTTAAGAAATTGGTGCAAGAGTTCTTTTGGAGAAAGGGAAGATTCTTTATTTTTGGACCTCTACGCCTGACAGCAGACGATGTGCACTGCCTGCAACAGAACACACCCGAGAAGTTCTACGATGTGTCGTTCTACACCATCACCCGGCTGGAGGAGGTGAGAGGGCTCTTCCGTGCGAACGTGACAGCACCCGCCCTCAGTGCCTTTCAAGTTGAGTCCCTGTGCAGGCACAATATGAGGGTGCTAACGGTGCACATGTTCAACCCCATGGTCACTGAAGAAACTTTAGTGTGCTACCTCAGCCGGTACGTGACCATATTGCCAGGAGTGAGAGATTAAGGACGCCCTAGGCATCTGGACAGGGAAGAGGCAGTTTCGTGTGCTGCTAAAGGAGGACGAGAGCGGCCATGATGGCTACCGCCATCCTCCCGCGTCTTTTTCCATCGGTGCARACAGGGGCTACCTCATGTATGCTGGACAGCCTCGTTTCTGCAGGAAGTGYAGCACGTACGGGCACCTCGCCGATGCCTGCACCCAGACAAGGTGMAGAAACTGTGGGACTCTCGGCCATATAATGAGGGATTGCACTGTGCCCAAGCGCTGCAGTCTGTGTAACTGAGGACCACCTGTTTCGTCACTGCMCGAAGGCAGCCCCCTCTTACGCCAGAGCGGAGAGCGGGAAAAGACCAGATGAGGGAGAAGGATTGGAACTACGCGCTATTGAGGAGGTGGTGGATGAGCTAGTGATGGAGAGAGAACTGCGAGAGTCTGAGGAGAGCGGAAGTGAGGCGCCATCATCATCCCACGAGGAGAGACGGACAGGAGTTGGAACAAGCAAGTGGAGGAGAAGGGAGAGCCCACCGCGCCCTCAGCTCCGGAGAGCTGGACAACGGTGAGAGAGAGGAGGAAGTGCTCGGTGAAAAGGAAGCAGATGAGCCCCGTTTCCCCACTCATCCGCATGGAGGCGACTGAGAAGTCCGCTCTGGGCGGGAATCGCTTCAGTTGCTTTGAAAGCGGGAAGTCTGAGGAGAAAAGCGAGGGAAACCCGGGCAGCGCAGAGGAGACTCTGCTTTCCCTGTCAGGAGCGAGCTCCATCGACAGCAGCGGTCTGGCACCCAGCGGTGTTCCAGCACCCACACAGATGGAGAACATGAGGAGGAGGAGCATGAGGAGGAGTACAGGGTTTTTCCGACCCCTATCTTTGTGGACAGTCCACCCGCTGGGGACCACCGTTTCCCGGATAGGCCTCCTAACGAGGAACTGTATTTAAAGTGAGTCTGGAAAATGTCATATTTTAGATAGTTGTCCTTTTCCCTCCTTATCCCATGTCGTCTATTTTTAACCTAGCTAGCATAAATGTTAGAGGGCTTAGGAACCCAGTTAAAAGGGCGACTTTTTTTCCATTTGCTTCTCTGTGTGTTTTTTACAAGAAGTACATTTTAAAAGATCAAAATGATGTGGAGAGGTTTACGCGGGAATGGGTTCAGGGAGAGTCGAGGTGGAGTGTCGGCGGGGTGCATTCTACAGGGGTTGGTGTTCTATGTGGGAATAG